>NC_050445.1:158815658-159015695 GCF_903995425.1 Onychomys torridus
CTGTTTCTCTGTCTTTCCTCCTCTCCTTTGACTCTCCTGACAGTGATGCTGCTGCAGAACAGGGTCTCACTTCCTTGCTCCCAGCTCATGTCCATCTTGAGGTCTGTGGATGAAGGAAATATGTGGCTGGGTCCCACCCTTTTCTTCTGCACATACAGGGGTCTGAAAATCAAGCAAAGTCTACAGAATTTGGCAAAATATGCTTATCTCTCTTCATTAATTCCTTTGTTTAGTTTTTTGCTTGACTATTTCCATTTTATGTTCAATTTGGCTGACTTAGTTGCCTTCTTTGAGTGTTTTAGTTGGGTACCTAGCCTTCTGTTCACTGGAAAGAGAAATTTTAAAGTCAACAAAAAGAAAAATAAAATTAATAAAACCCCTCTATCAGTCTGCTGCTGCCTGACTTCTGTTAATTTTGTTGAAAGTGAAGAAATGTTGCTGTGGAAAGCAAAGTGAGAATTTTGCTGATCAGAGTCTGGGGCTGAGTCTCTTGCCAAGCCATTGTGTGTCAGAGTGCAGGTCACAGCTGGGGAACATCCCCTGGACTCCATAGAAACCCATATGAGCGAATGATTCTAGAACTCTATATCCTCAAACCCTGCAGACTGTAAGTTCACATCTCTTAGTTGTGTTTAAGAACTTTTCATCTTTGTGAAACTAAATAATAGCAGTCCTCTGTTCAAAGCGATTGCATCATGTGCATTTACTGTCCTGTTCTAATAAGGAGGACACTGTGGTGTGAATCCCTTGTGGTGAACACAGCTGTTTTCTGTAGTGAGGGTGACTCTGTGGTGTGAATCACTTGTGAACACAGCTGTTTTCTGTAGTGAGGGCGACACTGTGGTGTGAGTCACTTTTGGAGAACACAGCTCTTGTCTTCTGTAGTAAGGGTGGCACTGTGGTGTGACTCACTTGTGGTGAACACAGCTGTCTTCTGTAGTGAGGGTGACATTGTGGTGTGAATCACTTGTGGTGAACACAGCTCCTGTCTTCTGTGGTAAGGGTGGCACTGTGGTGTGACTCACCTGTGATGAACACAGCTGTCTCCTGTAGTGAGGGCAGCACTGTGGTATGAATCACTTGTGGTGAACACAGCTGTTTTCTGTAGTGAGGGTGGCACTCTGGTGTGAATTGCTCTTTTCGATAAAGTTCTTTTCCTTTCCCTGCTCCCTCTAGATTCACTGCACATAACCTGGGTCACCTGAGCATGGCTGAGGGTATACTGTGATCTTGGCCTTACTCAGTTTGATGACAAGTTGCAGTAGACTTCTCAATCTTGGGGCAAGTTAATTTTTGTTATCACAGAAGGGTATATTTTGAAAGTGAGGAGTTTTAAAGTACAGAAATTTAACTGGCGAAATTCACTTTAAAAAGCTGTTCATTGTTTTGCCTGTTCAAAATGCTAGTTAAGATGTTTTCATAGTAACAACATGTGTAGCACAGCCTGTGCTGTAAGCCTTTCTGTGTGGGTTGAAATTTATATGTGAATTTACATTTTAAAGGTCCATGTACACCTCTTATGTGTATCACTAAAGAAATTTCAGCTTTTTGTTTTAGAATTTTAATTTTATAATTATGTTTTACTTATCCACTAAGATTTACTGGAAATTCACTTTCAGAGATACATGTCAGTTCCCCTTGTAGATGTATCCTGCTTGTTAAATAAGAAACACAGAGCCAGTTGCAGAGTTAAAAACCACCCACGAGGTCAGAGCCAAAGCAGAAAACCTTACCCTTCACTGCTTCTGCGGTTCCTCCTCTCCGCAAGAGAGCTACTTCTGTGCGTCCTGTCTATTTAAAGACTTTCTGTTCTCCTCCCTCATTGGTTGTAACCCAGCCACATGACCTCCTCGTCACTGCCTGTTTGTACAGACCTCCAGGTCTTCTATGGTTGGTATTGAAATTAAAGGCGTGTGTCTGCTATGCTGGCTGTGTCCTTGAACACACAGAGATCTGCCTAGCTCTGCCTCCCAATTGCTGGGATTAAGGGCGTGCCCCACTACTGCTCGGCTTCTGCTCTGGCTTGCTCTGACCTCAAGGCAACTTTATTGACATACAAATAAAATCACATTTCAATACAAATAAAATATCACTATATTTCCCCTTTTCTATTTTAATAAAAAGAAAAAAAGGAAAAAGTTATAACTAATATAAGAAAAACTATATACAAAAGTACAATAACTATATATACCATATATACAAACAATAAATACCTAAACAATGTCTAGTCCATTTGTAATTGACAAATTCAGAGAAAATAATTCCATTATCTATCCTATTTTGGTAAGTCCAGAATGTACCTGATTCACTTTTTATCCTAACTTATATAGCTAACGGAACTGTCTTTCAAATTTATACACTTACAGCTCTTAGTGAGTTTTTCTGAAATCCTTAACAAAGATAATTATAACTATAACTAACTGATCTTCAACTCCCTCAGAGACCCAAGAAGGAAATAATACTACCTAATAAAAAATAAAAACAAGAAGTACATGCAAGCAGCTTCAAAAAAAAATGTGAGTTGACAGAAACAGCCAGCTACCTGGACAGTCACCTGAGGTTTCTCCACAGTGTTGGGGCATCATCTTCAGCCTACAGGCTTAGCGTTTCTGACAGACTCTTTTGTGAACTAAGATGTATACAAGGTCAACAGTTTGACCTCACATTTGGTGAGAGCAGTCCATGTACCAGAAACACCTGAATTCCATTAGTGTCATGTCATGATTCAGGATTTTAAATTCTGGAAATTATTGATGTCTTTTCAATTCAGCTGTCCATTTTTCTTGGCTGTGTATATGTGGCTTCATCTTGGCATCCTGTTCTTCTCCACATCTCTCTATTAAACGCCATTCTACTATTGAGAGAGGTGAGCTTAGTTATTCCTCAAGAATAACTGTTTCATCTGCTGTTCCATTGCACATCAGAAGCCATTGGCCCAGTCCCTGTTCAGCTGCCTTCAAAGAAAAGGACATGGTACCTTTTACAGATTGCAAAGGTCATTCACTTCAGGGATGGTGCCATATTGTCCTGGCTTCAGAAGATGCCTTTTGTTAAAGCCACAACCACACTTGTTTTGGCAAGAATTGGTAGTCCTTGGTTTCATGTCCTGTCTGTCCTGTTTGTCAGCAGTTGATTCAAGGATACTTTGTTGTCCAGTGGCTGACTTTTGCAACAATGAAAGTTAGTTCCATATGCAGTTTCTTCAATGCCCATATTTTCTCTGAAGTAGATTGGTACTGCCAGGAGCCATCATGTCTCATAGTCATAGCAAAAAAGAAAAATTCTTAAGTTATTAAAACATTTTAAATGCCATATTCTGTAGATCTCTGAAGGGTTTGAAGATGACCTGTCTATCTAAAATATATCTGTTTGATCTTGACAACACACCTAATATGACTACAAGTTCAATTGCAATGTCTAACCACTAATTTTCATTTCTATATATCCTAATAGTTGGTAATACTAACATTCAAGGATTAGCAAATTACAATTACATTGTTAAATGAATGGTATAAATACAATATCTTGAACAAGATTAGAAATATGTATATGGTATATTCTAACAATCTCAATCTCAATAATAATAATTTGTATACAATATAAAACAATCCAATTGAATGTAAAATATTTAAAACTAGTAATTGTCTTTTTTTTTTTTTTTTTTTTTTTTAACAAGCACCTTTTGCCTAGCCCTTTACCTAACCCTTAACAACAACTTGTAACCAACCCTCCTAAACAATGAAAACTATCCCAGACCCAATACCCATAAAAAGACCAAAAAACCACCCACCCCACACCACCCCTTTGGGAATGTGGGCGTCGAATTCTTAAAATTGCTTCCTGCTGGGTATGGGCGAAGTTATCTTTATTCTGAAAAGAAAATTGTAGATGTATCCTGCTTGTTAAATAAGAAACACAGAGCCAGTTGCAGAGTTAAAAACCACCCACGAGGTCAGAGCCAAAGCAGAAAACCTTACCCTTCACTGCTTCTGCGGTTCCTCCTCTCCGCAAGAGAGCTACTTCTGTGCGTCCTGTCTATTTAAAGACTTTCTGTTCTCCTCCCTCATTGGTTGTAACCCAGCCACATGACCTCCTCGTCACTGCCTGTTTGTACAGACCTCCAGGTCTTCTATGGTTGGTATTGAAATTAAAGGCGTGTGTCTGCTATGCTGGCTGTGTCCTTGAACACACAGAGATCTGCCTAGCTCTGCCTCCCAATTGCTGGGATTAAGGGCGTGCCCCACTACTGCTCGGCTTCTGCTCTGGCTTGCTCTGACCTCAAGGCAACTTTATTGACATACAAATAAAATCACATTTCAATACAAATAAAATATCACTATATCCCCTAAGCTACTTAAAGCTGTATTTCACAAGCCTGTGACTCACAGTGATGGCTCTCTTATTTGGTAAGTAATAGTAACATTTCTATGAGAGTCCATGCAAACTGATACTATAGTTAATCAATATTTTCAACCTGAAAAAGCCATTGTTGAAATATATTTTTACATGACTGAGCCAAAACCGTCTCTTCTTGGTAGTAAGTGAGTCCTTTAGAATTTTACACACCACATGGACTTTCTGTGGTCAGTAGCTTGATAGTGTTGTTTTCTTTCCTGAGGGCAATCAGTCCTTGGTGTCGCATTGTTTAAGTCATGTCTGCTTTCGGTTACTCAGCTCTCTACGTTTAGCAGACATGGACCCAGATGGTAGTGTCAGTTGCTTTTCTGTTTCTAGCCTCAGCCCCAGTTCCATCTCTGTTAATCAAGTTCCCATCCATAGAGCATCTCATCTGCTGCCCCGTAACACCTACACCCCAGGTTCTTTGTCTCCAGGTTTGTTTTACGCAGGGTTCAGTATACATTTGTGTCCTTCTGTGTGACGGTACCATGTGCCTGAGTGTGCTCAGTGTCAAGCATGCTGTTTCCAGTGGCTCAGAAATGTGCAGTTAGGTCCACAGCACATTCCCAGCGTCTTCCTGCATCTTTTTTCCTCTTCTGGTGTTCTCCTCTTCTGGAATATTCTCCATCTCTGCAAGTGTAACTTCCCCTCACACTTTTCTTTGGTCAAAACCTAGTCAGTGTCTTTGTCTATGGAACTCCCCATGCCCATGCCGCAGTCTCCCTGTGCACAGGTCAGTCGGGAGGATGCTCTTCCCTGCTGCTTGTTCCTGATTTTCCTGTGAAATTTTGCTCAACTGAGTTACAGTTAACACTCTACACCCTGATTCTCTCCACCTCCCTGGCTTCCCTCACTCCATTGCTCCTTCCCCTTCCTCTTGAAGAATTGTCTTTTAGCGTTTTTCCTTGACCCTTTTACTTTTTACATTTATTTATTTATTATTATGTGTGCTCATTTCTGTATATACAACAGGGCATGTGGAGGTCAGAGGACAACTTGAGAGTTGGTTCTCGCCTTGTACCATTAAACTCAGCTTGTCAGGCTTGGAGGGGGTTCCTTTACTTGCTGAGCCCTCTCTCCACCCTTTGCTTTTCTGCCTCAGTATTCATTTACTGTGACTTTATTACACTGAAGACATATAGTGACAGTACTATGTCCCAAAGTAAAGTACATTAGTGCCCCCCCCTTACAGTAAGATTAGGGTGTTGCCCCAATTACTTTAGGTGTCAACTTGAAACCCTTGGAAAGAGTGAATGTCAGTTGAGAAATTCTCTCATCAGACCAGCCTGTGGGGATGCCTGTGAGCGTTGTCTTGATTACTGATGGATAGACTAGGAGTCAGCCGGTATGGGTTGTACCCTCTCTGGGCAGGTGGCTTTAGGCTGAGCAGCTCAGGGAGCAAAGTCAGTAAGCAGCTTTCCTCCACGTGTCTGCTTTAGTCCTGCTTGAGGCTCTTGTCCTGAGGTCCTGCCTTGGCATCATGTGTGGACTGTGACCTGTAAGCCTGCAGAGCCTCCCTCCCCAGACCGCTTTGGTTATGGGATTTATCACAGTGACAGAGAGGAGACTAGACCGTCATTTGTAGTATGGGCAGTTCACTTTCTGCATTTTGCAGTCTGTCTTAGGATTCAGTCCCCCTATTTCTGGCTAACTATTTGTATGTACACACATACACATATGTGTGTGTATATATATATATAATTTATATAATATATATTATGTTGAGTATGTGAATTGATAACAAAGTTCAGAAGTCCCTAAAGCTGATGCTGAGAAGAGACTCAAGCATTTACCTTCTGTCTTCCCACAGAATTTCCACCTGTCTGCCCACGGGGCCCATTAGCTTCTGTTTCTTCCTCCTACTAGAGTCTTGGCCCCTTAATAACTCTGAATTTTGTCTTCTGTTATTTTTCTCATCTCAATTGCTTAGTCTATAATTTTAGACTCTTTCAAAGTTTTTGTCAGTTTTAAGTTCTCTTCATATTGTGGGCATTTGCATATATCTTTTTCTAAATTGGCAATTGCTGCACTTTAAAGGTAATAAACAATTTTTGATAAGCAAAAAAGGTTTTGTATATTCTGTAATCATTCTGGTTTTTTTTTTTAATAGCTGGCATTAGGACATTTTTCTTGTACATTACTTGATGACCTCAGCCCTGTTTTAGTCTAATTTTTGTGTGATCTTGTTTTTTAAAATACTTCACTCTTTGATCTTTTAAAGATTTTTTTTTTAAGTTTTTTTACTTTGTGTGTGTATGCACATATGTGTGCATGTGCCTCCATATGCCAGAAGAGGGCATTGCATTCTCTGGAGCTAGAGATGGTTATGAGCCACATTATGGGTACTGGGAATTGAAGTTGGGTCCTCTGGAAGATCAGCAAGCACTCTTAACTGCTGAGCCATCTCTCAGGCCCTAAATCTTTGATTTTATGAGGAGTTTGTTCTGCGTCTTACCTCTTTCCAAAAGGCTGAAAATCCCGTCTTTATGACCTCAGTGACTTAATACGCCATTTCTCTTCTGTGGTTGTTTTCCCCAGATGAGTCACTTTCAGGGTGTTCTGATCTGCTTCACAGTGTCTTCATTGACTCAGGTTTTGCTGTATTTCACTGTAACTTCCCACAGGAGTTTTCCATGAGGCTGGCAGCACACTAGGGCACTGCATTTCAGTGAGGAAGAGAGAGACTGTCATCCCAGTGGCTACTTCATGTGGCACGTATTGTCCGTTTATTTCGCCTCATTGAAAAGCCTGTTGATACTTCACAAGGATCACAGTAAGCCTATAAGGTAACCAAGGAAGGATGGCAGCTGGATGGTGCTGAGGTCTTTATCGCTCTAGGGCTTCCTTTGCCTTGTCCTAAAGCTTCCCTTTTGTATCTTTTGTGACTGTTTTCCTCACATTGCTTACTAAATTTATGAAGTTGTTGTTGTTTTTTTTTTTTTTTTTTTATCTTGTACTAAAAAACAGTAGTTCCTTTGTTATTGTTCTCATGGGGTATACAGACTTTTCACGCTGGAACAGGATGTTGTCATCTAGTTAAAAAATGCATACATGCATAATGCATATATTTGCATATCTATATATGCAAAAAGCCCTCAGCGTTTAAAATAAGTTCATGGTTTGTGTTGGGCTGCATGTTGCCTGTAGGCCACTTTTGAACACTCCTGGTATTTTTTTAAACCACTTTTTCATATAAATAAAAAAAATGCATTTTTTTTTGAGTTTTTCTTGCTGCTTTATGGAATAAATTATGGTCTGAGATCCAGGGTAGGGAACCAAGATGGCTTCCCTCTTTTTTTCTGTTGCATGCTGTCATCTGAGCTCTTTGGTTTAACTATTTAATTTGTGTCTTCCCTTGGTTAAAGGACATGGAGATAATGGGCAGTCTTTTTTGAGAAGATTTATTGAGAGGAGATGGTTGCTGAAGTGCATTCAGTTTTAGCAAAGGCATTTTCAGAGTGTTGGATGCTATCATATCTTCATCTTTAGTGTACTTAGTGTTAGGGGATTTTCAAATAGTGAATCAGCATTTTACTCCCTGAATAAAATGGTGCTTGTTTGCTGGGTTCTGTTTCCTTAATATGCTTTGAGATTTTGTTCACTAACATTTAATTACAACTTCTACTTTTACAGAGACTCGTTTGTCTAAAAGCTTTTATTTTTACTGCCTTTTGAAAATACGTTCAATTTTTGTTGTTACTGTGTATGTGGTCATTCAGGTGACTCTTTCTTTCATTTTTGTTTCAGAGTGTTGGGATTATGCAGGTTTGGCTCTTGGGGGGAAAAGCCTTGTGACTGTCATGCTTGTCGCAGGGTTATTGCCTGATGGCTTAATTCCCACAGGAATAGGTATATCCCTTGAGACCTGCTTTAACTTTGTAATTACCTTTGTAAACTGTGTTTCTTTAAGCACTTGCCATTTTGATAAAAATTTAAAATTATTTAGAAGTCTAAAGATAAAATAAGGGAAATTTCCTATTTAAAGGCTGTGATTGTTGCTATTTAACTGTGTATTTTTGTATTTTGTCCATTTATTGGATTGGCTGCTATTATTTTTAGCTCTGCTTTTGAACCCAGAATTTAAAAATTTAGACCAATTATTTTATGAATCTTTTTTAATACCCGTATTATCCTTCTCAGTTCTCTTTTCCTACTCTAATTTTTCTTTTCCATTTATTTAGTTTGATCTATAAAGAATTAGTTTTTTTTAAGTTCCTAGAATATACATGTATATGTATACATATCTACATCCCTAATTATTGCTTTGTGTAGATTACAGATTCTGTAAGTAATGTTTTTAAGGCCATTTATTTCTTAGATGTTCAATAATATTCTTAGTTGAAAGCATTAGAATTACATTGTGATTAAGTGGATAATGGGACAGGTGGGATGATCATGGGAAAGCTGGTCTTCTGTGTGTGGAAAGAATACACCATTCTGGTGTCCATTTGCTTCTGTGTTTCCTCGTATACCCTGCGCCTCTGCTAAACTAAGTGCTGTATCTCTGTCAGCTTATTTAAGCATTCAAATGTAAGTTTGAGGTTCATGTCATTTTCCACTTTTGTAAGAGGAAACCGTGACTCTGAAGGGTTTGTGTAATTTGTCATAAGTGCCTGGTGTTCACATTGGAAGCCAGGTTGGACTTCCTAGGTTGGCTTGTGTTTGGGCAGTGGCACTGTGATGTCATAGAGGCACTGGACAGTGTGGCAGAACTGTAGGCGCTAGCAGTGCAGTGTGACTGGATGAGGTAACACTGGCTTGGCAGATCCAGTGTTCAAGTTAATGGGGAGTAAACCATGAGGCTGATCTGGGCTGTGTGATGTGATAGCTGACTGATATGCCTGTGGGACATCTATATGGATCCTTGTGGTAATCAGGTGAGTGACTGGTGTGAGAGGGCCAGGGAACACTTGATTCTCCATATGGGAATTTGGTTTTCATTGCTTTGTGGGTCATAGGAGGTTTAATAATGAGCTTGAAAGTGGTTGAAGGAAGTGGAAGTGTGTGTACTTGAAGTCAAGAGAGTGGAATGAGTGTTCAAAGGGCCAGTAGCACCTTAAGTAATAGCTGGCCAGGATGGGAGTGAGGAAGGTGGAGATGGGCTGCAATCTGCTGAGCAAGTGTGGTTATGAAGCAGAAGGTGGGGGTGGTGGTGCCTGTCAGGCCCCCCTCTCTCCTCCTCGCTTTTTTTCTGTAACCTCTTCTCGCCTCTTGCTTTTTTTTTTCACTTTCTCCCTTTCCCCACCCTTCAGCTTTTCTACCTACCATCCCCTCTCTTTTCTTCCTTTCCATTGACACACTTGGATATTCAGTGTTTGAAGAATTTCCCTTAGGACTACATGACATCTTGTCGATGTGAATGACAGGGATGGTGAAATACTCCAGCATTAGGGCTGTCTTGATAAAACACCATGACCAAAAGCAATTGGAGGGGGCAAGGGGCTTATTTTAGCTCATAAATCCTCACCACAGTCCACCACTGAGGGAAGTCGGGGCAGGAACCTGGAGGCAGGAGATGATGCAGAGGCCATGGAGGAGTGCTGTTTTCCATGGCTCACTCAGCCTGCCTTCTTCTGTCACAGAGGACTACAAACAAGAAAGTGTCCCACAGGCTTGCCCACAACCCTGCCCACCAGCTTGCCCACAGGCTTGCCCATAGGCCACCCTGGTGGGGCATTTTCTCTGTTATGTCTTCCCAGATGACTCCAGCTTGTGTGAAGTTGACAGATAGCACAAGGGTGGCACTGCTTAGAGTCTGTCTGTGAACAAACACATCGTGTCTAGGACTTTTAATGTCTGAGATGACAGCCACAGTGTGCTAAACGCTTTCAAGCTTGCTTTGTATTTTTGTCTGCTTTACAGAAGATGTGGAAGGACAGGAGGACAGGCTACTCACCATTGTTCTGTGCTTAGTGTGACACTGTGATGCCAGGCAGTACTTTTGTTCATGCTTTTCAGAGTTCATAATAACATTACCAGTTAAAATTCAGAATGAGAAGTTGGAATGTTGTAACATTTTTAGAGAATTCTCTTCAGCCATATGTAGGGAAAATTTGGGGAAAATTCTTAAAAATATATGGCAAGTTCAGCCTTGATGAAAGTTCTTCTGTTTTGTGTTTGAGTTGAAAAATTAAAATGCTTCTTTGTGCAGCTAGACACACACACACACACACACACACACACACACACACACACACACACTCATGCACAGAGACACACACACCTGTGCACACTGATTTAAGTTTAGAAAGAAGTTAATTCTGCAGCTAAATGATTTCCTTTTTAAGCATTTATTTTCTTTTGAGAATTTCATGTGTGGTTACTATATTTATATCTTCTCCACCCTCTTATCCAGTGTGTAACATACTCTTACAAAGCCACAACATTATTAAATACAATAAAATTTTACATAATTAAGAGTTCCTTAAAATAGCAATCAGAAATCTGTGCATTTAGCTCGTTAGTGCTCACTGCCTTCTATGTGTCTTTCTTCAGGGCAACAAGCAATTGTGAACCACCTTCAGTTTGTGGTAGGACCTGAGGACAGAGCTACTGATGCCAATGTGGAATAAAGGTCATTGCAGTTAGGCCCTTGGGTGTGTGAGTGAGTTGACTGCTGAAGATGAATCCTTAAATTTCAAAGCATTTATTTGAATTTTGGAAGCATTTAAAAATAAAATGACATAAAATATCTGCTTTTTCCTCATTTGTATTTTTGTCCTTTTTTTTGTACCTGTCAATCAGCTGCTTCCATAACCTTCTAATGAGAACCTTAATCATAGTGTAACAGTGGTTTATTATAATAGCAAAAGTGTTTCCAACATTACTTTTGTGGAAACAATCCAGTAAGTGAAAATTGACTTTAACATGAAAACTTTTAAAAATCATTACAAAAGAGGAACTTCAGGTTTTTACAGCAGTCCTTCCTCCCTCGTCTGCATTTTCCATAGTGAATGTTCAGCTCTTGAGCTCTGCTGGATTGGAGCTAGGGTCACTAGTGTGTGACAGTGTCTCCCCACACCTTCCACATTCACAGCACTCCTGGCCACACCAGGCCAGTGCCCCTTTAAAAAAGTTCAGTCAACTCTCCTGAGTTAGTGAGTGGATGTGCCATGTTGTAGGTTGAATATTTTCTCTGCTGGGAAATGAACATTTCCAGTGGGCTAGGCTAGGCTAGTATGTGTGTTAAAGACGTTAAAACATGTTTGTCTGTGACTTAAGTGGAGACATCATGTGTAATTCAGAAACACTCCTTTGGATTTTAGACCTTAGCTATAAAGTCTGGATTTCTCAACTCCACTGCACCTAACTCTAACTCCTGCACCCTTTCCTACCGGCCTACTCATCTCTGTTTGGTCTCTAACATCCCGCTTGTGCTTCTGTCTTCAGTATCCGGAGTGCATCTCTCACCAGCTTCTCCGGAGCTCATTCTGGACCATGACCACTCATCGCCATCCTCTGGCCGCCTCCCTCCAGATGCCATCATTTCAGCACCAGATGATACGCGTGCAGACAGTGGCCGTGTGAGTCAGACCATCCCCAAAGCTCAGGTGAGTGCAGTCAGAAGGAAGCTTGCTTATAGAAACTGCATCTTGACTTAATTCATGTCCTTACTTCTTTTTAAAATAGAATTTTCCAAAAGAGTTATTTCTGTAGTAAATGGATAGGATATTCCAATGTTGAAGTCAAGACTTAGAATTTTAAAAATTGCTATATAATACTGTTTTGTGATATGATTGCAAAAGACTTAAGTACCTTGGTTTCAAAAGTTTGCTTTGAGTGTCTCATTTATTAAAATTGAGTACTCAGGCCCGTGGCTCCATTTAGGGGACCCAGAGGACACTGGATTCAAAAAAGCAAGCTAGCTGGCAGGACTTGTTCCATAAACATCCACTGAGCTTAAAGCCTAGTACAGAGCCCAGAGCTTTCTGTGTAAATTCCTGAGGAGTACCTCAGTGCTGAGTGTCAACTCCTTCCTCAAGGCAGTCTTTTGGCCACCATGGTAAGTCCTACAGGGGCGGGCAAGAGGGTTCAGTGGTTGAGAGTACATAGTGCTCTCGCAGAGGACCTGAGTTTGGTTCAACACTCAAATCAAGCAGCTCCAGGGGATGTCACTTCAAACACATGCAGACATCCACACACAAACACTCCTACTCCCCCAGGTAAAATTAAGTCTTAAAAGAAAGAAATGTACCATCGATTCTCCTGTTGAAAAGTGAGAAACTGAGGCACAGAGGAGCAAATTCCCTACAAGAACATTTCTGATGGGCTGAAGAGATGGCTTAGAGGTTAAAAGCACCAGCTGTTCTTCCAGAGGACCTGGGTTCAATTCCCAGCAACCACATGGTGGCTCACAACCATGTGTAATGAGATCTCATGCCCTCTTCTGGCCTGCAAGCATACATTGCAGACAGAACACTGCCGACATAATACATAAATACATCTAAACAAACAAACAAACAAACAAACAAACAAAAAACATTGCTGGCAGGCTGCAGAGACAGATCTGGGCTCCATAGCTGACTTTTTGCCTACTTTACAATTTAACTGTGTGTGAAACTGCATCGGAAGAACATCCAGCCTGCCTGTACTTAGTTGGCAGCATTTCTGCCACCAAAGTTGATGCTTTACTGTGGTAAACATCTGTGCATAGTTATTAAAATGGACTTACCTTTGCATATGCTATCTTGGACTTAGAGAATAGTAACAAAAAGGAATAATGGTTTTTGCATTTTGAACTTAAATTCAAAGTTAAACTTCAAAAAGGGAAATAATTATTAGAATAGCTTTTCTTTTCTTGGAGTATTAATGTGTTTTTTTAGGTACAAGAGCATTTATTTCAGTTTTAGGGTAAAAGCCTCCAAAGATAGCATCATCATAGTGTATTCATTTAGATATTTGCAAAGCTAGACATCATGCTGGGTACTGGAGGCAGGGTTCCAAAACTCAGTTTTAAAATGTCCACTGCAATATTAAGTAATCTGTTAACTTTACTAGAAGTTGATAAGTTAGCATCATTAATAAATATGAAATTCTGAGTTGCAATTAATTCTAACTGAATCCTAGGTCTGTGTATACATTTCAGAATGGGCATGTTTCTGATGTGTCTATGCTCAACTGCATTTTTGTACATAAAGGTTTTAAGTGTTTTAATGTGTTAGCAGTAATGCAGTAGTGAATACTGTAGATATGAGGACTTTTCTTTACGCTTCATAGGTCAGGCTCTTGTAATAGTCTGAAGTCTTCTGTTGATTCACTTAGAGGAGAGATAATTTCATTGCTTTCACTACAACTTAATTCTAAATGTGGTTTACAATACCCTTTGAACATTTCCTTAAAAGGATGGTCTAACTTTTCTCTGTCTGTTAACACATGGTTTAGATTCAGCAGTCAGCACACACACATCTGAATATACCACTTTTTCCACTTGGCTTAACGGATGAGACAACCCATGGAGCGCTTGCACTGGAGGATGACCCTGAGGGTCCTGGAGCCGATGTGTCCCACTCACAGCTACAGCAAAAAATATCAAGTCTGGAGACTAAACTGAAAGCATCTGAAGAGGAAAAACAGAGAATTAAAAAGGTGTGTGTACATCTGCCTGGGAATATAAAATTGTATGTGCTAGCAATTTGATATCAGATTCAACCTAAAGTAGATTAAAATTTCACCAAAGAATGTATTGTCTTCCCTGGGGTGGATGTTGAGGTCAGTCACATCAGGTAGTAAGTGGAGGCACTTTATTAGAAGCTTCTAGTCATGGGCTAGAGAGATGGATGGCTCAGTGATTAAGAACCCTACTGTTCTTGCAAATAGACCCCAGTTTGGTTTTCAGCACCCACATCGCAGCACACTGTCTATAACTCCAGTTCCATGCCCTCTTCTGGCCTCCAAGGGTTTCCTGTATGCATGTAGTGCACATACATACATGCAGGCAAACACATACATAAATAAAAAATTAAATAAACCTTGAACAAAAGTCTCTAGTCCGTGGTTGGCACATCCATGTGTTCAGCATCTGATTCAACCAACCATACATCAGGGACACATCTTCTATGTACTATGGGGTGTATGTTTATAGACCTCCAAAGTAGCTGAAGATCTTAGTGTATATGGTAGGATGTGTATCGGTTATATGAAAATATCCTGTTGTTTTTTATAAGGTTCTTGAGCATCCTAAGACTTTGTTGTCAGCAGGGACCCATATGAACTGAAAGGAGGTTGAATGCGGTTCTAAGGCATGCACAGATTTCTCAGGGGCTTTTTGTTATTTCTTGCTCCTCTAAGGCTTACGTTTCTGTAGGCAGTGTTATACTTGGTGTGTGGATTTTAGTTTTGCTGTGTTACCTTATCCCTGTGGGAAGTTAGGTACTCCTGGGGTGTTTGAACACAGATGTTCTGGGAAGGGACTGGTATATGCTCTCAGCTCCTTCTGTCCTCCCATCTGTCTGTCTATCCATCTACCTATCTTATATCATTTATCATTTGTCAGCTATCTGTCTTCTCTCTACATCCTTCATTCTATCTGTTTCCGTCCATTTGTCCGCCCATAAGTCTGTCTGTCTATCTGTCTTAGCCAATTCATCAAAAGTACTTTCAGAGATTGGGTTTTATTCATTGTACTCATTGAGATACTCTTGTTCTTATTTACTCCTTGTTGTGTGTTTGCAGTGGGTGCCTATACATGGTTGTATGCATGTAGGACATGCCCATGTGTTCTGTAGAGGCTAGAAGTCAGCTCAGGAAGCCTTCATCCATCACTCTACACCGTGTGTCTCCTGACCTGGAGCTCACCATTTCCACTAAGGTGGCTGGCCAGTAGACTCCATGGATACCCTAGTCTCTCTCTCTCTGTTCTGGAGTTGCAGATGTCTGTGGACACACTTGGGTGTGGGGGTCTACACTCAGGTCCTTCATGCTTGTGCAGACAGCACTTTACCCTCTATGCCACCTCCCCAGCCCCACTCTTATACATTTATGAATTTTAATGTTATGTCAGTATTTGATATTGGCCTAGAAATTAGTTAACTTTGGTAATTTCCTAAATATGTAATTCTTAGACTTTAAGCATTTTTTTCCTAATTTTCTTCCCTGACCAATATTTTCTGTGTTTACTGAAGAAGTATTTTATGCCATGGAACATTGCAAGCTTGTGTTTGGGTTCCTTGTAGGATGTGGACTCGCTGATGGAGAAGCACAGTGTCCTGGAGAAAGACTTCCTGAAGGAAAAGGAGCAGGATGCTGTGTCCTTTCAAGCCAGATACCGTGAGCTTCAGGTGAGCAACTCTTTAAACATGCTCTTGTTTCCAGACATGTTCAGTGATGGTCCTTAGTGAGTGTGGGACATGGCGAAGGAAGTGGTCTCCTAAGTTTAGTCTGGGAGGAACTGGAAAGCGGCATTTTCAGTTTTCATGACTTTTTGGGATGTTGGCATTGTAGCAGGAATCTTAACAGGTCTTATTAATAAAAACAAACCTGGAGCCAGGTATTGGGGTGAATGCTGGAAGATCAGAGAGACAGAACAAGCCACAGCTATCTCATCTCGCCAGTTCCTCAGCTGGTCTTGTTTCCTCAGATTGGAAGCTTCTGAGTCCTCATCCAAATGGGTCTCAGCTGAACTGTGCTGCTCAAAGCCTAAAAGCTTAACCAGCTAAATGCTTCTAGTTTCTGGTCTTCACACCTTATATATCTTTCTACTTTCTGCCATCACTCGCTGGGATTAAAGGCTGGATTTCTGGGACTAAAGGCATGTGTCACCGAGCCTGGCTGTTTCTAATGTGGCCTTGAACTCAGAGATCCAGAGGTATTTCTGTCTCTGGAATGCTAGGATTAAAGGCATGTGCTACCACTGCCTATCCTCATGTTTAATATTGTGGCCATCCTGTTCTCTGGCCCCAGATAAGTTTATTAGCCTGCACAATATTTTTGGGAACATAATACCACATGGCATCAGTTCACTGACCCCATGCTAAAGTGCACTAGCTTATAGAAGATGCTTGCAAATAGAGATTTGGAGAAATTGGGGAAATGGTGTTTGATTGTTAGGGTAATGCTTTATACTCTTAGGAAGCCATTGTAGGTAGAAGGGTGTCAAACTCTGGGGCATTTGGACTGGGAAACACCTGTTGTCTCTCTGCTTGCTGCTTACTTGCTGAGCTTACTCCAGGTTTATAATAGAATAGGGTGGGTGGTCCAACTCACATTTCCTATAGAGTAGTGTGGGCAGTCCATGCTTTTTTATACTCAGATATCTAACATGTGCTTCTTCTGAATATATTGAGAATTAGAGAGGAGCTGGTTTATTTTGTTAAGATGGCAAGGGTGGTAGAGTGCTGGCTGGATCTCTAGTGTCCACAACATGAAGCAAACTTTGGGAAGTATTCCAAGATGTGCCAAAAGTAGAGTATACATGTGGATCAAAAGCACTTCTCCAAAAGAAATGCCAGGGTGTATAGTTCTAAAACAATATGCTTATTCTGGAAAATATGGGCAGTATAGAACAAAGAAAGCAAAACTCTTACTACAAAGAAAATTAGAAATCATTTCTCATGATTTCAGAACATTTGGCTTTTAATTTTCAAGTTTAAGGAAACCTGCCATCCTAAGGTCAGTATGGGATGCATTCTAGCAGAAGCTTTGACTGGCCCAAGAAAGAGTAATTAACAAATGGAATGTGTGTAGAACTTTAGCTGACTGTTTAAAATATAAAGTATTGCAATGTTCTATTGTTTTTGTGATACATGCTTATTGCTAAGATAGGTGGGGAAGTGTGAAAACGGCAAAGTATATAGTAATAAGACCGTTGTGATAGCCAGGGAACAATGGGGACACCTCCCCTTTCCTGCCCTGTCTAGGGTGTGCAGACTGAGGAAAGGAGGAGAGGGAGACAGTGAGTCAGCTGATCTTGTTAGACTCTGAAGGGGCTATCCTAGAACTGAGTGGAGTGTGCCTTACTCTCTCAAGTATGGATCCCAGGTCTCCCTTCTGTGACTCAGTAGTGGCTCAGCACCTCCGCAGGCATCAGGGAGATTTGCTACCTTCTCAGAAAGCACGTCACAGTGCTGTGTTAAAAAATGTTAATAACGCACTCAGCCAGTTCCTAAGGCTTCATTTCTAGTAGTTGTCAGCTTGAAGCCGTGGCCAGCCTGGGGTTCTTAGTGTAAGTCTGGAAAGACCAGGCTTCTTGTATTTGTTCTCTGTGGTGACTGATTTTCAAGTGCATATGCCTTCATTATGGCACTGTCACATCATTAGACTTCTTTCTGATTCTTCCTCATTCATTTTCTACAAAAGTGCTTCATAGTTACAGGTGATTGAATATTTTCTGCTTGAGAATTAAAACAAAATTAAAAAAAAACACATCCAGAATGTTATGGGAAAGTGTCAAGGATCTTAGGTTTATGTATATAAATGGGTTTTTATAGCATTAGGTCACCACCCATGTTTTCTTCCTGACTTCACAGACTTGTCAAGCTTCCTAAGAGTGGAGATTATTCTCACTATTGTCATACTTTAACTATTCAAGTGTTGGACCCTTGGGCTCTTTGCCTGACTCTGCTGTAGTCACATTATCTTGAGGCCTTTGGTTATAAGAGTATATTAAATTGGTGGTTTTATAGCCCTAGACTTTTCATTTGGTAATCTCAGGTGTGGGGAATTAACCAAGTCTGTACAGGAACCTGAAAATAGCACGTTTACTGACTGAAGAATGCTGAAGGAAGTTGCCCTATGGTGTATCAGCTGACACCTGCTGTGCTTGGGTAGTTTTTATGTTGTTTTAGAAGAGGGAGCCTCAATTGAGAAGATGCTCCCACCAAACTGTACCCTGGGTAAATCCATAGTGCATTTTTTGATTGATGGTTGTATTTGGGTCTAATCCACTGTGGGTGGTGCTACCCCTTGGGCTGGTGATCCGGGGTGATACAAGAATGCAGGCTGAGTGAGCCATGAGGAGCTGGCTAGGAAGTAGCACTCATCTGTGTATTCTGCTTCAGCTCCTGCCTTGAGGCTCCTGCCTAGAGGTTTCTGCCTTGGTTTCCTTCAATGATAGACTGTGATGTGGTTGTATAATCAGAAGAAACCTTTTCATCCCCAAGTTGCTTTTGGTTATGGTGTTTTATCATGGCAGTGAAGACAGAAATTGGTACCAGAGAGTGGACTATTGCTGTGACAGACCTGACCATATTTGTGAGAGGATTGTGGAAGAACTTTGGTCTGGAGAAGCCATTGAGTGTTGAGAGCCTAATGAACTACTGTGAGAATGTAGAAGATAATGTCGAGAGCAGTGCGGGCAACGGAGGCCTGGTTTGTGACATTTCAGAGTGAAGTTTGAGAGTCCCTTACAAACTCTACTGGGGTATCTAATGTTTTAAATTAGGAGCCACTGAAGTGAAACTTTGCTTTTCAGCTGCAATCAAGAAGAGACCAATACTGCTGAGGTCAGTTCTTCCAGGAATTGATCCCTCAGGATCAGCAAACAGAATCTTTGGTCCAGACTGGGCCAAGGCTGGGCTTTGTGCTGGCAGATGAACTGGTGGTGTGTAAGTGTCTCTCAGGTGGTGCTGGTTTTGAAGGCATAAAAGGGAACATGGGGAGAAGGTAAGGCTTTTACCAAGTGGCAGGTCAGAGTCTGCAAAACCAGCCCAGGAGGGGCTGTTGATGAAGGTATACCACAGCAGCACACACCGGCACTTAGACAGTTCCACAGTTTAAATTGTTAAAGAGGGAAGTATTCTGTAAGAAAAAATTAATGCTCCAGTTTGAACCTGCCTTACACTGAGGTCTCTAAGTTCTCATGTGGTTCTATATGATGTCTCTGAAAAAAATAAATTCCTGCTGTATATTCGTGTAGTCTTAAAAGTTCTCAGTCATTTAAATCACAGGTCACTCAGTGCTGGCTGCAGATGCTTCCTGGCCCTATAACCCTTGTGGTTGATGTTTCTGTAAAGACTTGTGCACAAACATATCTAGATGACAGAGTTGTAGTCATTGATGGATTGGAGCTTTGCTTTATAAGATGAAATAACTTTTCAAGTTGGCCTCATAATGTATGATTTGGATGTTGACAGTCGCTGTGTTCACTCCAACGATGTCTGTGTGCCCCACTGTCACCTTCCAACTACTGTGTGGTGTCTCACGGAGAAGCACCAGGTGTGCAGGGTTTTCTTCTTAGTAGTGGTGTTCTGTAATTTGGGAAGTGTTCGTAATAGATTGTTTTTTATTTGCTTAATGACATTGCCACAAGAGGAAAACAGCGACTTGTAATGTGGCTAAGCCTTGCTCTGACCCAGAAGCAAAGGAACCTGTTATTTTTGAAAACACCAGTTTACAGTCCCTAGGGAGGCTTTTGCTCTATTTCTCTACTTATCTGAGGTTAGACCCTGACCTCAGCCATTCTAGAGCAAAGCCACAGACCTCAGTAGTGGATGTGGAGACGAGTTTGGGGCAAATTCTCATAAAATCTATATAGTTTATCTAGTGGCTACACCACAGAGAATTTTCTCCTCATTTACAGAGTTTCTTATAGAACATAGAGGAAGAGATGAGTCTGTGTCCATTGTCAGAATATGGCAAGAAGTTGTGCCCAAGCTTAGATATCTGAGAAAACTTGGGGAAGGGGTAGCTGTTTCCCAGTGCTGTGTTTACATTATGATCATTTGAAGGATTTTAAATTTCAGACTTTTTTCAGTTGAAAGCATGGAATGTGGAAATAGTTGAAGGATGTGTGCTGTGTCCATACTTGGTTTGAGTTGCTCTGCCCTCTAAATGTTCACTGTTGAGAAGGCATGCCTTAGCATGTCTGAGAGAACAAGGGCATTGTGGAATGAGGGGCCACTGTTAGAGGGTCATTATTTAGGTCATACTAATTTTGAAGTTACTTCATGAGACAGCATTTTTCCAACCTCTGGCTAAGGTTGATGATGACCCTACCCGATTTCTGCTACTTTCTTGTTTCACTGCTTCCTGTCTATAGGGAATGGAGGAAGCCCCGAGCGGGTGAAGTCCTGAATGAATGTGTGTTGTTGACATGAGCTGGCATTTCAGGGACCCTGAAAGAGGAGTAGAAAAACCTCCCCCTGGTGTTGGAGTTGGAGTCTATGGAAGATAGGTATAAATGGAGTCTTGGTAGTTGGGGGCCTTGTAACAAGACTAGAAAAGCCTTCAGCAGAAACTAACCATGCAAAACAGGCCTGGCCCTTTGCTCCTTTACTTCCAGCATCCAGAATTGTGAGCTATTAATTCTTGGTATTTAAGCTGTCCAGTCTTTGGAAGTTCATTAGATTGCACAAGCAGTGTAAGAAATGGGGCAGAGTTGTTGACTTTTAAGTTTCAGATTGTACTATAGTTGTCCATTTAACATACATGGTTTATCTATCTGTGCTTGGCTTGGTTGATACCAATTTTAAAGTAAGATTAGAACACTGTTTAGTTCACAGTATAAAGCAACTAAGTGAATTTGCAACTTGTGGAATTTTTCATTAATTATTTTTTTTTATGGGTATTATGGGACTTAAGTCTGCATGGGCCAGAAGAGGACATTGGATCCCCTGGGATTGGAGTTACACACAGTTGTGAGCTGTCATGTGGGTTTTGAGAATTGAATCCAGGTCCTCTGGAAGAACAGCTAGTGCTATTAATATTAACTGCTGAGCCATCTCCTCAGCACCAATTTTGTGATAGAAGTATTGCTAATGTTTATTTCACTTCAAGCCAATATATGCTATTATGTAACATCTTCCAAAAAGACACTTGTTGGAATGTAGCTTCTGACGTTAGATAGAAATCATTACTGAAAACCACAGCCAACCAAAATGCAGAGTTGTGGAGCCCAATCCCAGCTGATACTTCTACAATACAACTCCTGTATCTGAGGCTCAGGGCACATTGCAGAGGAGCAGGGTAGAAAGATTGTAAGAACCAGAGGACCAGGGAGTTTGCTTTGAGGAATTACTGTATTTTGTAAAGGTGTTAAGAGATGAAATCAATAGATAAAAAAACCTTTTTATTTTTATTTATAAACTAAGAACAAATACCTTCTTAGCTTTCTTTTTAAAATTGCTCAGTAATGGACTATTTAGCTGAAAAAAGCTGTTTAAAATAAAAATCCCTGAGCTTGGGGATTTAACTCAGTGGTAGAGCGCTTGCTTAGCAAGCACAAGGTCCTGGGTTCGATCCTCATCTCTGGGGAAAAAGAAAGACAAATAATAAAATAAAAATCCCATGTGTAGTTGGAGTTTTTGAAGTCGAGGTCACTGATAACCCTCAGATAGTCAGAAATGATGGTATTTAGGAAAAATTGTAACCCATTTACTTTCCACTAACCCTGTAAAGTGTGTCTTTTGGAGAATAAAAGTGTATGTTTTCATACCTGGACCATCCAGTGGCATTGAATGGGGAACAAAGGGGCCTTCCTGAAGTCACACTGCAGGAGCTGCCATGGTAATCAGCTGTCTGTTGTGCAAAAGATGCTTGAGTTGTGTGAGGCTTCCAGGACCAAGAGGGTTCATGGAAGCAAGGTGTATGGATTGGACTTCTCCTCCTTTGTCCCTTGATTGACTTTCCTTCATCTTACTCATTTTAGAGTGCTAGTTTATAGTGCTGTGGAGTGACTTTCATTACCACTAAATCCTTCCTTTTGTGTCACACCCTGCAGATGCTTTCCACGGGGCAGGGCCCTCTCTACTGACCCTGCAGATAAGATTCTATGGCTCCATTGCTCTCTGTGGGCAGAACCCTTGTCTGCATACTTCAGTGCATTGTGCTTAGTTTTTTTTTCTGTTTGATACAGGGTCTCACTGTGTATCCCTGGCTGACCTGGAACTCACAGAAATCCACCTGCCTCTCCCTGCTGGGTGCCGGGATTAAAGACATGCACTGCCATGCCAGGCTGCTTGTGTTTAACTTAGAGCCATTGCTTCCATGTCTGCTTCCGTGTTTGCATTTCTATAGGAGGGACTGATACATAATTAGTGCTCAAAGGACTGTCAGAGGTAGTGTGTGTGGACAGGGTAACTTTGCAGAGATACTCAAGAGTGTAGTGATGCAAATATACCAGGGTTGTTCAACACTCACAGGCATTGCTCTCCTGGGACTTCTTTCTTTCTGGTAGGAGATGGGTGCCCTGATCTTGAGGTAGAGTGATGCCACAGCTGGTTTTCACCCTTTACAAAAAGGGACAGAGTGAAACTGGTTGTAGAAGGAAGCCTTCTGAGAAGGCTGTCTTTGTTTCTTGAGGAAGCCGAACACCAAGCAAGCCTGCTCTTCTGAATTTCTCTCAAATAAAAAGTTCCTGCTCTCGGATCAGATATTGTTTTCAATTAGATGTCTGAGTTAAATGCATCTTTGGGGATTGTAATCTAAATTCTTTGACATCTGTTTAAAAGATCAGGGAATAATCCTGAGGCAAAGACAGTTAAACCTGGATCTTTTTCTTACTTTTATTTCACTTCCACAATATAAAAAGTGGTGGGCTACAGGCCAAACTGTATCCTGACCCCAAAGACAGAGTACTATCTTCACTCCAGGCTTGTGGTTTCTGGTTGTCCATGATCTCAGGATGAACATCCAGGACCAAATGTTTGCAGCCAGCACAGCTGTCCTGACAGAGGTTCATACAAGGAAAAAGTCATGCTGGGCTAACGTTACAGGGCAGGAGAAGCGGGACTGCTGTGTTCTAGGGAAGTGGTGATGCTGCTGTAGCTTTTGCTGTGAACCTTTTAAACATTGTGGAAAAGCCACAGCTCTTGAAATATGAACCCTCTTCCCCTTCTTCTGAAACCCAGGACATTATGGCAATGATAGTCATAACAAATTAGTCTATTTTTGGAACTATTACTCTGTAGGGTTCTTTACAGAACTAGGAGACAGTTCATGGTTTGCGGTAATGTTAGCCCTCCAAGCAGGAGGATTTGTGGTAGCTACATGCACGTTTTAGAAAATGACATATGCACAATGTATGTCTAAACTGTGTGGATACTATAAGCACACTTGTGACAGAAGTCTAGGTAAGCCAGATGTGGGGCTTCCTGCTTCAGTAAAGACCCCTCAAACTAGTAGAAATCAGCATGGTTACAGAATAGCATGTTAGCTTGTCAAGACAGACACAGTCAGCTTCTTGGGCAAGGGAAGGCTTTCATGTTTAGTGATGTAGTTAGCTGCATTTCACAAATAGCTCATGTTTTAAGGAAGACACTGAAAACCATGCAGAGGGCTGTGACACAGCTGCCAGGGCGGTCGAGGGAAGGTGTGGCCCAGAAGTCCAGTGAACTTGATCTTGATTTTTAAAGTATTGGTTAAAATGGCGATTGCAAGTCCTTTTCTACCTTTCTGTTTCTTATAAAGAAGTGAGAGGAAGCCCCTGTTCAGAGTGTCTGTCTTCATTTTTATTCAGAAAGTTCATCTAATGTTTTATGAACTTGAATGAAACCTGGGAATGTGAACGGCTGGTTACTATCAAAGTAGCCTTAAAGCTGGGGAGCCGACTGGTCAGTACACTGTTGAAGGAACAGGCGGAGCATCTTGGCTGGTTATGGCAGCATGCACCTGCAGTCTAAGCACTCGAAGGCAGAGGTGGGAGAATCCTGTCAGCTAGTGGGCCAGCCCGTTAAGCTGCATCAGTGAGCTCTAGGTTCAGTGAGAAACTCTTTCTCAAAAAACAGGGTGGAGGGAGGCTGAGGAAGATGCTTGGCATTGCCCTCTGGCCTATGCACATATGTGGATCCTATAGTCTTCTTCCTCATTTGATCAGCGTTTAACCTGTTTTATGTGTATTCTTGTTAAAGTCATCTTGCTTATGGTATACTGTTGATGTATTAGCCCTGGCCCAGCTGGCAGCAGCCTCAGGGTCTTAACAAACCTGATGTGAGTATTTTGTACTTTAACCTGCTGGCACTAATAAACACAAGACAGCCCCTGAGCTCAGTGCATAGGGACCTTAAGGGCCACCATAAACAGTGACAATCATCAGTAACATACACAAAAATACAAAAGCATAGTGCTGAAAAGATCATGGAAATGTTGGTTGTTCACAGGGCCACCATTGGAAACAAGAATGTCACTTTCTCCTAAAATTTAGGCCATACCACATTTTCTTTTTGTTAGAGATTCATTAAAAAAAAATGTGTTTTCTCTATGTGGATGTGTGCACATGTGCTCACAGAAGCCAGAAGCAAGTGTCATCCCCTGGACCTGGAGTTATAGGAGATCGTGAGCCACCTGACATGGATCCTAACTTAGGTCCTCTGCAAGAGCAGCACATGCTGTTAACTGCTGAGCCATCTTTCCAGCCCCTGTACTCTACATTTTCATTTTTTTTTTTTTTTAAGATGTGTTGACTTGCAATTGCAAATACATTTTCCGAGCAGACTGTCATAGGAGGACTGTGTGGTGGTCTGGGAGGACTGAGGGGCTGCTTGTGCCTTGTGTTTTGTTCTTGCTTTTACCATTTTGTGTTGGTGGACATACTCTTCAAGGGTCTCATGCTTCTTTATCCTCTTACACTTTAAAAATCTGTTCTTTATTGCAGCTTTGCAACCTGAAAGCATTAGCTGTTCCTTACCTCAGTTTACACACAGTCAGTGTAGAGTTTGATAAAGCCTAATCAGAAGGCACATTACAAATTTATCAGAATATTTCTCTATGTTATGGATACATTGCTGTGTGGCCTTTTCTGTACTCAGTTCTTAATATTTGCATTGCTAATTATTACCATTTTAAAACCATATTGAAGCGTTGGGGAGGTGTAATGCAGTGGTAGAGCATTTACCTAACACATGCATAAAATCTAAGCCCCCACTTTGATAAAACTAGCAATTAAGCACATATCCAATGGTTTATTATGGTTTATTTTCACATCTATAATTTTTATTTTTATTTTTTGACAACTGATTTCACTTTGTAGTTTGGACTGACCTGGTACTTACCTTGTGCCCTGGATGGCCTTGAATTTTCTGTGCCACCTACTCCCACCACTGTTCCCAATCATGGTTTTCAAAGGCAAACACCAGTGCTCATGGTTTTTGGAACTTAGTGACTTTTGCGGTAGTGTGTGTGTGTGTGTGTGTGTGTGTGTGTGTGTGTGTGTTAACATCTTAAGTAGTTAGAACTTCAGAAGGTCACTTAACAAGGGCTGTGTGGTACGCTTGATGGTGGGCAAATCTTTTGCTGGAAGAGCTGCCTTTTCACGTTTAAAGTGGGGTGTATTTTTCTTTATCTAGCTTGATGACCTTGCACAGGTAGGAGTGGTTTTAAAAGGGAAAATGGGTTTATTTACAAGTTATTTTCAGGCGTTCAATGACAGGTATTTTTTTCTTGTAATTACAGATAAATAGTTCCTTTTTCCCAGAGAGTTCAGTTGCCTTAAAAGTCAGGCTCTACTCCTTACCCTTCCTTTCCTAGTGTTTGGGTTCTGTGGAAGCCAGGCATTTCTCTGTTAGGGCAGTCTGCAGAGCACACATTCTGGAGAACACCTTTTTTGTTGTTTTTTGACAATTGTATTTAGTTCTCAGGATTTTTTTTTCTCTCTAAGAAATGGTTTTCTGGGTTTCTGGTCTTTTGGTTTGCCTAATGATGTAAGGAACCCAATCCAGTTCAGTCCAGTGGCATCCTGGAAGTGGTTTCCATGGATTTAGCTTGATGGGCAGGGAGAGGCAAGAGATTGGGCCTGCCTGTGATCAGGCAGGTGACCGGCAGGAGCTTCAGGCATGGCTGTGACCCTGACAGAGCATCTGCTCTGCAAGGCTCATTGTGAGGGCAGTTGGTGCAAAGGGGCTTCACCACCGTCATTTGCTTAGACAAAATGTCACACACACCCTTTTCCTTTACTATTTAACTTAAAGGCCATTTTGTATTGTATTTATTAAATTCTTTTGTTTGGTGCAGAACTCTAGTACAAGGCAGGCAGCCCTCCTTTCCACTTGCCTTTGTTAGTTTGGAAATGGATCAGCCAGGACTGCCTGAATTGGGAGCCACAGCTCCAGGTATGCCTGTTCTTGCTGCTGTGGCAACAGGGTGCTTCCTATAAGAGAGCCAGAAGAAGAAAATTCAGCATGTGCACATTTTGTGTCAGCAGAGATGTCTGTCAGATACCTTTGTTTTCTTATTAATGATAATTGTCCTATTGTTAGAGAATAAATTTAAGTTACTTTGAGGGGTGGATTACAAGTACAAAAATAATTCCTTTACTTGTGCTTTTCTCTCCCCACATCCCTTCCCAGGGAAATAAAAATAGACTCTTTAATCTAATTTCTAAGCAATAAATGGGGAAAATAAACAGACAATTCCAAGTCACTAAGTCCCTAATTCAGGATTCTTCCAGGGTGAAATCTAGCCTGGTGCACTGTGAGCAGAGAGTGACTAGTGATTGGCAGGAGTTCATAGGTGCAGAGCTTAGAAACCCAGCTTCCTGTGAGATGCCTTTATAAACAGTCTTCCTTCAGCTCTGTTGGGATAAACAGATTTCCAGTTTCCATGGTGTGTTTTGGAGATTTCAGCAATGGTTATATCATGGTAACTTCTGTAATTGTGGTTGCATTATCTCTAAAAGGGAACTTAGAAGGCTTAACAATTCAAGTCGAGCATTTCATTCAGGCCAGCATTGGGCAGGGGTGGCTTAGGCTGCCATTTTTTAAAGCTTGAGAAGTTGTGTCTAGATTCTTTGTATTACTGCTTCTGGAGTGCACAGCAGCTCCGTTCCTGAAGGCAGGCAAGGATTTGGAGAATAATTGTGTGGGTGGACATAGAAAAGCTGTTGTCTTGCTCTTGGGGTCTTGTGACAGGTCTCCTGCTGACCCTGGAGTCTCCCAGCTCCCGTGGGTTCAAAGGGAGATGAGAAGGAGCCTTGCCACAGTGCTTTGTGGGAAAACCTTTTTTATTTTTCTCCTTAAACTGCAACTTGACAACTGTTCTATCTTTGAGCCTGCATGTGGGTTTTCAGTATGCATGGGTTTTTGCTAACTGAAGGTGTTTCCCATTTGTTAGTCTGATACAACTTTTGCTTTTTCTGTAAGAAAGGCTGGGTTTGGGCTGTGGAATGCTTCGTCCACATGCTTGTAACATAGTTTTCCAGTTTACTGTTGGTTGAAGCTGTCCCAGGCCAGTTGTCCTCAATGTGCAGGGGTGACTTGCACTATTTTTTTTTCAGTTTATGGCGCAGTTTCAGTGGTGATGTTGGCCCTTGTAGATTTGTCCTTAATGCCAAGTCAGTGTTATCCCTCATGTTTCCTCAAACACCAGCTCTATGCTTGGCCTGTTGTTCTTAGTGAATATTTTCACTGTGGTCTGATCCATGCCTTCATATCTATTGTTAATCTAGCATAACAAACATTCCTGTTTTCTTGTGATACAAACATTATTTTGATAGTATTCTATCATGGGAACGAGCCTTATCATTTCTGTGTGCTTGCACATCTGGATTTTTTTTAAATTTTCTGCTCTAAAACCATGTCCCTGCATAGCAAGTGTCTTTTGCAGGTAGTAGTGGTGGTGGGGATGTCAAACCCAGTGCCTTGTGCATGTTATGCAGGCACCAGACCTCTGAGCTCCCTCCCGAATCTGTCTGCATTTGTTTGTGCAGCAAAGCACAGTTGAGAGACTAAGGAGATGGTCTAGTGGTTTTCTTAGAGGACTTGAGTGTGAGTTTGGTTCTCAGCACCCACATAGTGCTTCACAACCAGCTGTAACTCCAGATCCATAGGGATCTAAGTCCCTCTTCTGGCCTTTGGGGGCACCTGGCACACACATGGTGCACATACACATGTGCAGGCAAAATACTCACACACATAAAAGAAGGTAATGCTTAAAAAAAACTTTAAGAAAAAAAATCACATTTTGACTTATGATAGTTTTAGTGTAACTTGTTAAAGGAATTTTTGCTGGGTCAGAGGCTGGAAGTATAGACATAAGATTCCATAGGCTTTCTGAAAGGCCAGAGGAGGTGACTTTTGTTACACTTGTCTCCTGCTCTTACCAGTAGCCCGTTTAAATTACACTTTAAATGACTTGTTAGGAACTTAGAAAATAGTATCATTAGCTTAGAATTTGTGTGTGTGTGTGTGTGTGTGTGTGTGTGTGTGTGTGTGTGTGTCTAGGACACACACTTGATGG
This sequence comes from Onychomys torridus, assembly GCF_903995425.1. NCBI lineage: Eukaryota > Metazoa > Chordata > Mammalia > Rodentia > Cricetidae > Onychomys > Onychomys torridus. The sequence continues at coordinate 158,844,159 of NC_050445.1, forward strand.
CAGATGCCATCCTCTATCACCCTTTACTCACTTTCTATGGCAAGGTCCCTCCCTGGGCTTAGAGCTCATCTGTCTGGCTGCCACCTGTCTCCACCACTCAGCACTGACAAGTGCTCATGCTTGTGTGGTAGCCTTTTCCTGAGTAGCCGCCTTCCTAGACTTGAGGGCAGCTTTGTTTCTAAACAGGGTCTCACTATGCAGCCCTGGCTGCCCTGGAATTCACAGAGGCTACTTGCCTCTGCCTCCTGAGTACTGGGATTAAAGGCATGTTTTCCTGTGCTCCTACCAAATTTTAGTTGTTGAACATTATATATTGAACTTTCTTTGGTCTCTTTAAAAATTAAATATTTATCAACAGTTTTTATAGGTATTAATTTAAATGACATTATTTTATTATGAACACTTCTTTAATTAATTCCCAAATGCACAATAAATTCTAAGAGCTACTCACAAGGCTTTGGTAGAACCCTGAGCCCAGAAGACAAACTCCTGTATTTACACACTCACATTTTAGGAGTGCTTACAGGGAACAAACAGATTTGTAGTTTTTCAGTTGCTAATCATGCAGTGAAGAAAACCAAGGACAAATAAGACCTTGAAATCACTGGCTTGTAGGTGGTAAAGGAGAGCTCCAACAGTGGGGATTGAGCACAGAGCTTGGTACAGAGGGTTTGAATCCGGTGATGGGTCCCAGGTTTGTGCTGGGGACAGCAGAGAGAGGAAGCCCATGAAGACCCCAGGTTACACTGTTTTAGAAAGCACAAGGACATGGTACTGGCGTCACAGCAGCCTTGGAGCACAGTTAGATCAACATGTCACTGTACTTACAAACCACACTGTTGGTGATATCACCAGACCCAGGACTTCTGGAAAATTACACTGCCTCCATGAGAGAAGAGGATGATACCATCTCACTGGCTGTTTGGATACTGACCTGAATTTAGAAACTCACGAAAGGTCTCAGGGACCCGATGTGGTAGATTTCCATTGTTGCTGAAGCAGTTGACTCACTGACGCAGATGAGAGCAATTAAAAGAGACTGAGGGGCAAGCTGAACAGAAAGCTGCCAGGCCATGCACTTTAACTTTCTCTAAACAACCAGAGATCCTGCAAGCCATCTCCCTCCGTAGGGAGGGTTGGGAGAGAAAACATGAACTTAGAGAAAAGTACTCGCCCATTTCTGCTTTTTTACCTGTAGGTACATCTTTTATAAAATATGTGAAGAAAGGAATTTGTCTTTTTTATTTTTATGGTCTTCCTGGTTCCATAATTGTGAGATATTCCACAGTTTGTTGGCAGATTTTGCAAACAGTACAAATGTATGGAAGTAGTGTCTCATCTTATAGAACCACTCTGCTGGTACTCCTGCCAACAGCATTGTTGCCTGACCTGTTTGGGGCACCAGGGACTTTCAGTCCTTCAAGGTAGACTCCTCTGCTTCTGCACAGAACTTTCTGTGTGTCTCTAATGTTAGTTTGAGGGAAATTGACATGAATTTTCTGAGAGCTAATGCTTTTGTTGATTTGCCAATTAGAATAGTTGAGAGAGGAAAAAAATTGCATTTGTGAGATAGGATACATATTTTTTGTCACAAATAGTTTCTTCTGGTAATCTAATTTTATATCTAAAATAGTTATTTTATTTGGAATCAATAGATATTTCCCCAAAAAGGAAAAATTTAAATTTTAGGGGCTGTAATTTAGTGAAATTTCAGTTACACTAAAAATGTAATATTTGTATAAAATTGAGTTTAACAAGTTGTAAATATTACAGGAAATATGTAGTTTGTAATTTAAAGGCCACTTATTAATCATTTCTTGATTATTTTAAAAAATAGGAAATTTTGATATTTTATGGCAGCAGACATGCTTAACCCTTTTGTTTCCTTTTAACATGATTAAACTCTAGTAAATACTTCTTAGTAGAAACAACATCTCTGGTCACAGACAGAGGAGAAGATATTTTCTTGGTAGTACAGACTGTCTCCTGTTTTGATGGGTCTCTTCTTCCCACCTTTGAAAGCACAGGTTCACATATGTAACATGCTTACTCAGTGTCAAACTGTATTAGAATCTGTGATCTTTGCTTTTAGGCAGCTTAATGAAATCGCTTTGATTTATGAATTGTCAATTTTCTTCAAAAGCAAAAGGAAGATAAGGAAAGTGGGTGTGAACTTGCCTGGTCCTGTGTGTGACTCTGGTGTGAGCACACTGATGTGAACTTGCCTGGTTCTGTGGGTGGCTCTGTGGTGCAAGCACACTGGTGTGAACTTTCCTGGTGCTGTGGGTGGCTCTGAGGTATGAGCACACTGATGTGAACTTGCCTGGTCCTGTGGGTGGCTCTGAGCTATGAGCACACTGATTGAACTTACCTGGTCCTGTGTGTGACTCTGGTGTGAGCACACTGGTGTGAACTTGCCTGGTCCTGTGGGTGGCTCTGAGGTATGAGCACACTGGTGTGAACTTGCCTGGTCCTGTGTGTGGCTCTATGGGTGTGAGCACACTGGTGTGAACTTGCCTGGTCCTGTGTGGCTCTGTGGTGTGAGCATACTGGTGTGAACTTGCCTGGTCCTGTGTGTGGCTCTGTGGTATGAGTACACCGGTGTGAACTTGCTTGGTCCTGTGAACAGCTCTGTGGTGTGTACACATGTTGCCTTCAGAGATGGTGATGCTTTCTTAGTTGTAGACTTCTGTTCTTTCTTCAACCCATGAGTTGCCTACTCTTTCTCTCCTCAGCACATACTTGTTCATTTATGTCCTTTCCTTCACGCCAGGTAGGGCCCACACTGACAGTCTATGAAGCTGAGATCTGTAGATGAACAGTCTTATTAAATAAGAAACACAGAACCAAATGAAGAGTTAAAAACCCAAGAGGTCAGAGCAATAGCTAAGAGCTAAAAACCTCTTCTTACCCTTCACTGCCGCTGCCATCCTTCCCTTCAGCAAGAGGCCTACATCCTGTGTGTCTGTCCTTTTATTGACTTTCTGTTCTGCCTTCTTATTGGTTGTAAACCCAAACACATGACCTTCTCGTCACTGCCTGTCTGTACAGACCTCCAGGTCTTCTATGGTTGGTATTGAGATTAAAGGCATGTGTCTGCCATGCTGGCTGTATCCTTGAACACACAGAGATCCGCCTAGCTCTGCCTCCCAAGTGCTGGAATTAAAGGTGTGCAACCACCACCACCCATATATATATATGGCAACACATCACACATAACATACACAGACACACAGACACACAGACACACACACACACACACACACACGGAAACACATCACTTATAAATTGTTTTCTGCCCATTAGTAGATTATGGTTCATCTACAATGTCTACCACTCTGTCTAAAGGCAGAAGTCACCTTTATTTTTCAAAATCATGTTCTTCATTTCCCAGAAGCACTGTTGGTGTTCACGTTTGCACCAGTATTCTGTCTGTCGAGCCATTTTTACTTCCACATGAGGCCTTCCCCTCTCCAGTCTTTCCTTGTCATTGTCTCTTCACGGAAATGTCCGTATTACAGTACCACAACGCAGCTCTTCAGGGTGCAGGCTTCTTTCTCTCTCTTCCTGCAGTTCTTGCAGGCCTCACCCATGCTGTCATTCTCATGCCACCTCTGTCTAGTCAGATCTTGTTGAAGGCTCCCTTGTAAGGGTGTTTGGCTTAGGGAGTTCTGACTGTTCTCCACATTGTCCTCACTGCCTTTCAGTCTTGCCAAGGGCCGTGAGAGTATATAGAAGTGACAACTAGCATTTGACAAATCGACCCACCAGACTCACGGTTCTCCTTACAGTCTAGTGTCTCTGTCTCATGTTCCTTCCCTTTCCCTTGCAAGGATCTGTGGTGGTATTGTGTTCCCCCAAATATTGTGCACCCTAATAAAGTTATCTGGGGTCAGAGACAGAACAGCCACAATATTAAACATGAGGATAGGCACCTTTAATCCCAGCACTCGGGAGGCAGAGCCAGGCAGATCTCTGTGAGTTCAAGGCCACATTGGAAACAGCCAGACATGGTGACTCATACTTTAATCCCAGAAAGAGAACCTTTAATCCCAGGGAGTGATGGCAGAAAACGAAAAGATATATAAGGCATAAAAACCAGGGACCAGAAACTAGAAGCATTTGACTGGTTAAGCTTTCAGGCTTTGAACAGCAGTTCAGCTGAGATCCATTTTGGATGAGGACTCAGAAGCTTCCAGTTTGAAGAAATAGGATCAGCTGAGGAACTGGCAAAGCCATGCAACATTGCAGCATTTATAGAGAAGTTTGTATCCATAATGATTAGAATAATGTTTTTAGATGTCTTATGTGCACAGGTATTTCCCCCCTCTCTCTCTCTCTTTCTCTCTCTCTCTCTTTCTTTTTCGTGTGTGTGTGTGTGTGTGTGTGTGTGTGTGTGTGTGTGTGTGTGTGTGTCTATGTATGAGTGCACATGTGTGTATAGGGCAGAAGTTGATGTCTGATGTCTTCCTAAATCATATTCTGATTTTGAGATTGCTTGTCTAGCAAGCCCCAGCTCTGGGATTGTGGGAACACTCCAGTACACCCAGGTTGTCATGGACCTGGGGTCTGAACTTAGATCTCATGCTTCTACAACAGACATTTTACCAGTGAGACATCCTCACTGCCTGGGGACTCTGCTCAATACCACCCTCTGGCCCCTGTAGGGAGGACTAGAGGTGCAGCTTTCCTTGGGCTCTTCCACTACTTCCCCTTCTCTCTCATCTTCTCTTCCCCCTTTTGCCACCCCATTCCTCCCTCTTCCTTCATTCCTTCCCCCACTTTCCTTCTACATCTCCAGGATCCTCCTTTGAAGAATAGCATGCGGTGGAGTTGTTCACACCTTAGAGCCTGCAAGTGGACCTATGAGCGTCTGTGCTCAAGGAGAGAGACACACGCATCACCCTGAATTCCACAGGCGTGGATGTTTTCATCTTTGTCCCTCATTTGCTAACGTATTAATTCCTTACAGTTTGGATTTAGATATGGATATGGGGTTTTCATGTCTAAATGAAAACCTTTGTAAATTAGCATGTAGGAAAAGGAGCTCCTTACTTCTGTGAAGAGATTTGGAGTTCTCTGTACAACCCCATCTTTTATTTGTTAGTAAAAGTTTTGGAGGAATTTGCTTTAGTCTCTTCTTTTTATTGAGGAACACTTAGCAAGGCCCTTCTAAGCTTGTGGATGCAATGTATGCAGTATGTGGAGGCAGCCATTAGTGGTCAAGGTCATTCAGTCAGGAATCTTGGGAGATTTCTGTTACCATAAGCTGAGGGGACAGTCTTACTGAGGTCACAAACATAAATGCTTCAACAGCTTTGCAAAGGATGCTTTGCTTCTGTTTGTAGTTCTGCATGATACTTTTAGACAGATCCTTAGATCTGTTATTTCTCATCATTCAGTATTTCTCTGAAAATGACATTTTTGAGACCCATGGGAAGATTTCCGGGTTTTCTGTCACGTGCTGTAGCTTGTCACCAAGTGTATAAAGAAACCAAAGTGCCAGATGCCTTACGTCTATGCCTACATTCTCTGTAAAAAGTAGGGAACCCTTTGGGCTCAGCCAGACCTGGTGCCATTGTCAGAAGGAAGCTGAGTATGGTGGCTCAAGCCCGAATCCCAGCACTTGCCAGGCAGAAGGAGAAATGCTGTCAATTTGAAACCAACCTGGGAGACTACGTGGGGAGTCTTGGATTATTAACCCAGGCTATCAAGGGAGAGCCTGTCTCAAAAACAAAGACCCTGAAGGAATGTCTTCTGTCACACCTAATGGAAAGCATGGAGGTGGTGTTGCACACATCTCTTTGTTTGGACATGTGTGTGACAGCCTGAGCTTTCCATAACCTGGTTTACAGTAGGCCAACCTGGGTGGTTCCCTAGACCACAGCAGGACCAAAGTCCTGCTCTGCTTCTCAGAGGCTTGGGCTTTTCCATGCTGTCCCTTGTTTTGATCTCTTGCTGGACTCATTTCCTTGTGTGTTGTCTGAAGGTGCATGTGCTGCCTTCTCCTGTGGGGTTGATTTAATTATTATGACCTCTGGCTTCAGAGAAAGTGCTGATAAAGCCTGCATTGGAATTGTCTCAATCAGACGACATTAACAAATTCAGTTCCTATTCCTAGACTGAGCCCCACTGAAGAATTTGAAAGGCAAGATTGGTTACCTTATCTTAGGTAGAATGTCATGTTTGATTGGCCCACACAGTTTCATTGTTTTCTTTTATATACAGTGTAAAATACAAATAAATATTGAAAAATAATTTTTAGCCTGGGTGTTGAAGAATGAACCCTAACTGAATCACCCCCATAGTTATGATAGTTAAGCAAATGTTGCTGTTGATTGTACAGCTCCTCATTTACATGTGTATCTGTTTAGTAGCTAGTTTTTGAGTCCCCATCATATCTGCCTCTGAAGCATAGGGTGGCCAGGTGACTTGAGTGTTGGTCTGAGGTGCTCTATGAAGTAGGAGTGCTTCCATTGTGATTGTAATACCATTCAGAAAGCCCAGGCTCTCTAGCACTTGTGTTGGGATCTTTCTGGGCATAAGGAAAAAAAAGTGGGCATTTCAGGATTACTAAGTGTGGTCAAGGTATCTTATTTTCAATAGAAGGAATAATGGAAGACATAAAAGTTCACATATTACTGAATTTTATGCAGAAAACAAACCTGTTTATTGGAGAATAATACTCAAATACTTCCATTTTTTTTTTTTTTTTAATTTTTGAGACAGAATCTCACTGTTTGGCTCTGACTTACCCGTCTTTCACTATGTAGACCTACCTGGCTTCAAACTCACAGAGATCCATCTGCCTTTGTCTCACAAATGCCCCCTTGCTTCTCTGCATGTCCATGCTTTAGATGGACTTCTATCTCAGAAAACAAGCCAACAAATTCGTTTTCTCCTTGATGTCACCTGCAGACTCAGCGTTCTGCATGCCACAGGGGTAAAAAGTTAATGGTTTATTACTCTTGTGGAACAAACATGAAGAACCAGTTATGGAATCAATTTCTTTTTCCCTTTCAGGAAAAGCATAAGCAAGAATTGGAAGATATGAGAAAGGCTGGGCACGAGGCACTGAGCATTATTGTGGATGAGTATAAGGTAGGTTCAGGAGGTTCTGCTGACTTGGCAAACCCCAGGGAAAGCTGTACTCTTGGGTATGCAGAACCACACTCAAGTCATAGACCTCTCCTAGCTGTCTGTGTTTGTCAGATCTCCTCACTGTCATAGACCATGGCTGAACATACCCCCTGGGAGGGAGGGTTGATTTTGGCTCATGGTTTGGAGATTTCCACTCACAGTCTATTGACTCCTTGCTTTGGACCCAAGATAAAGCTGAGTGTCATGATGGAGTATGTGTAGCAGAGATGTCCACTTTCTGGCAGCCCAGGATATGAGGGACAAGAAGGGTCTTAGAAGGACATGTCCTCAGGGACCTACTTCCTCCAGTTGCTTCCCCTAAATATTGAAAGGTTAGACCACCATGATTAGTCATTTTCCAGGTCTCATCATCTGACACCAAGGTTTTAACGTACGAGCCTTTGTGGGACAGTTCAGATCCCGATCATACCATATTTGGTGAATAAGCCACTGAGTGGAGTGGGTGGCCATTGAAAGTTTACTCAATGATTACAGAGTTACACTAAATATTGTGTTATATTTGTGAGACTCAAAATATTCGAGACTATTGGCAGGTGAAGTCTAATGTAAAATACTATATAATTAATTAATTAGCTAGTTGCCATAGTGTCTTTACCTCTGATTTGGATTTACCTGTTATAGGAAAAATATTAAGATATTAAATAACTTTGAAAAAATTATGTACTTTGCTTTCTTTTTTTAAATTAGCTAAATCAATTTGTGTATAATTAAGTAGTAACAGGTTATGGTAATGTCATATCAATGATATATAGTATTGGTATGGAGTTTACCAATGAATAGCTACAGATATCCTAAAACTGGAGTTACAGATATTTGTAAGCAGCCATGTGGGAGCTGAGAATTGAGCCCAAGTCCCCAGGAAGAGCAGGCATGCTCTTCACTGCTGAGCCATCTCTCCAGGTCCACAGTACTCCTTTTTCAATAAGCATGTTTGCATCATTCTCAATACTCATAGTTAATGAGATGTTAAGTCATATGCATTTTTGTAATATTCTTTGCAAATGTCATTTTTGAAGGAACTTGGCTGAGACCTGCTTGTTGATTCTACGTCTCTACTGTTGTCATGGTTTAACATTCAAGGACTTAGAAGTTCCAATGTGCTCCATCGTGATTTAATGAAAAATGTTGGGAATTAATCAAATGGCCTACAGAGTGGCATTGAATTTGTCGTATCCTGGATAATGAGTTTCTGTTCAGATAGCATGAATTTATTTCCATGAACTGCTGTGTGGCTGTGTCCACATGCCTCTCTCCTCACTGATTCTTTGGTAAGCTCCATCCTAGCACAAGGGAGTTGAGTACACTGAGGAGAAACAGCTTAGATACATTGGGACTGTAGCATCTTTCCAGCAGGTGCTCTAGAAACAGGGTGTGTAGACAGGCAGTGTAGACAGGAACATGAGAGAGCTGTGATTCTTACTGTGGTGCGCTCTGCCCCTCCAAGATAGTGTCACCAGCATCCTTTAAAGCTTCATTCTCACCTAACTGGGCGATTATCTTTTACTCCTTCTTTCCCCATTGAGTCTGGTTTGTGTGGCCAACTCGTTTTGGGATTGGGTCTGCTCTGGTGTGTGGTCAGCCCACCAGCCTACCATCATTGGAGAAGAGTCTGTCTCTCTCCCAGCAGCTATCAGATGCTAACTGCTTCTCAGCTGGTGAGATTGCATGTCCACCTCTCCTCTCTGCTGGGTTCTCTCTGGCCAGATCTAGGAAGGCCTTGTGCTGACACGGTCTCTGTGAGTTCTTACTGCTTCTACATTGCTGTGTCTAGACAGCAGTTTCCTTGAAGGCATCCCCCCATCTGGCTTCTAACATCTTTGCAACCCCCTTTTCACGAAGATCCCTGAGCCTTGGGTTAAGGAGTGTCCTGTAAATGCTGGGTTAGGGCTGAATATTCTAGTCTTTTGTTTACTGACCAGTTCAGGAGATGGGGGTGCCATTATATTTGCATGGCTTCTTTATCTGCTACTGCTCAGGTGAGATGCCACTTTTTAAAATGTCCAAATGAAGCAACCTGTAGGTTTTTTTTTTTTTTTGGTTTTTGTTTTGTTTGGTTTTGTTTAACCTAATATAGAAATAAGCCATGCCATGCCATGAACTTTTCTTTAAGAAGAGAAAGTTCTAATCCACTCTGCAACATTCCTGGATTTATGAAATGAGAGGAATTTAGTTCTTGTGATCCTGAGAATATATGCAAGCCAATCCCATGTTTTAATGACTTTAAGATTTGAAGTCATTCTATATTAATAAGCTAGATATTCTATTTTATGCTGTCTATGAAGATTCTGCATAATATTGTAGACATTTATTATAAGGAATGTTTTATAGTGACCAAAATTTGTGCCTTGTGGCTAAATGCTCCTACTAGTAGCCCAAGAGCAGAGGTTTTTGTTTTTGTTTTTGTTTTTTTTCCGAGACAGGGTTTCTCTGTGTAGCTTTGCGCCTTTCCTGGGACTCAGTTCATAGCCCAGGCTGGCCTCAGACTCATAGAGATCCACCTGGCTCTGCCTCCCGAGTGCTGGGATTAAAGGCGTGCGCCACCACCGCCCGGCCATGCAGAGGTTTTATAATCAGATATGTATATTAGAGCTGGACTCTGTATTAGAGCTGGACTCTGTTGTTGACTCCTGTGACCTTGAGGCAGCTTCTCTGATTATGACATTTATTGTCTTCACTATACAAGGAGTAAAGATGCGTCATGATCATGGGATATTGTACACATGCTGACCAAACCTATCACATAGGTAATAAGCCCTAGTAAATAGATGCTGGCTAGTGTGTTCAGCATGTCAGTTTCCCAGCATGTGAGTGTCCTTTCATTATTTTATGACTGACGATTCTCTTTTACTTCTGTAACAGGGTGGTACAGATTTTTGTTGCAAACTTTTCAGAAAGACTCACTTGAGAACAGGAGATGGTGGCCCAGTCCAGCCTTTTATCCTTTTGGGCTCCTGTTTAAAAACCAACATTCTTTTATTCGTTTAGAAATTCAGTAGTTCACCAGGGCATGAGAAAGACACAGGAAGGTCTGTTATAGAACAGAAGGAAACCAACTGGAAAGACTAGTATACTGAATATGTGGATTCCCCCATAGTGTCTACTGAGTTTTGAGTATTTTCCTTTTATGCACTGATTTTTTTTTTAACATAACGTAATTGTCTTTATTTATTTATTTTAAATCCTGACTGCAGTTTCCCCTCCCTCCTCTCTTTCCATTCACTCCCCCTACCTCCCCTCTACACCCCCATCCACTTCTCCTCTGTTTCTGTTCAGAAAGGGGCAGGCCTCCCATGGGAATCAATAAAGCATGGCATATCAAGTTATGGTAAGACTAAGGCGCCTCCCCTTGTATTAAGGCTGGGGAAGGCAACCCAGTATGAAGAACAGGTTCCCAAGAGCCAAATCATTAGGAACATCCCCTGCTCACACTGCTAGGAGTCCCATGAGTAGGTCAAGCTATACAACTGTCACATATATGTAGAGGACCTAGTGGGTCCCATGCAGGCTCCCTGGCTTTTGGTCCAGACTTTGTGAGCTTCTGTGAGCCCAGGTTAGTTGTTTCTGTGGGTTCCCTTGTGATGTCCTTGACCCTTCTGCCTCCCTCTCTTCAGCAGGATTCCCTGAACTTGGCCCAGTGCTTGGTTGTAGGTCTCTGCATCTGTTTCCATCAGTTACTGAGTGAAGGCTCTCTGATGACAGTTAGTGTAGTCACCAATGAGATCACAGGAGATGGCCAGTTCAGTATCCACTATTGCTAGGAGTCTTAGCTGGGGTTATCTTTATAGATTCCTGGGAGTTTCCCTTGTACCAGGTTTCCACCTGACCCTGAACTGCCCACCCCCACCCCACAGCCTCCCACTTCCAGTCATCCCTTTCAGTACTCTCCCTCTCCATCTATTCCCCTAACCTGAACCCTCATATTCCCATCCCCACTTGCGCTAATATCCACTTGCAAGCGAGTACATACCATATTTGTCTTTCTGGTTCTGGGTTACCTCAGTCAGGGTGATTTTTTTTTTTTCTGGTTCCATCCGTTTGCCTTCAAATTTCCTGATGTCATTGTTTTTAACATCTGAGTAATGCTCCATTGTGTAAGTGTAACGCATTATCTTTATCCATTCTTTGGTTGAGGGTTATCTAGGTTGTTTCCAGGTTCTGGCTATTACAAATTATGCACTGATTTTGAATGTCTTTTTTTCTCAGGATTTAGCACAGTGAAGCGAATGTAAATTCTGAAAGGCCCTAGGGTCTGGTGCCTGAGATTGCTGAGCTCATTCAGCAGGAAAGCTTTTCTTCATTTGCTTATTTGATAGTGTTGGAATCCTATTGTCTGATGTGATTGCTGCCTCAGGACCAGTAGTTCTGAGAAGCACAGGACCTCTGCTGGAGACACTGATCAGAGTGTCTGCCTTTCCTGACATAGGTAGTTATATCACAGTTGTGTTTTTTGTTTTAAAGTGACCTGAGCAATTGTTTATGGATCAGAGCACTGTAACTTTTGGTTCTCAGATTTTAAAGGGCATGATAAATTCTTTGTGTTGCTTGTCAGAGACACGTGTGCTAAGGTAGGTATCTTCCCAGGAAACTAGACCAGTAGGTGTAGCTAGGGCATGTGTCGTTATTTAAAAGTTTGAACACTATTTTGTGTCCCCAAAGGGCTTGTCAGCCATGACCATTTGCATTTCCTCATCTGTCATTGGTTTCAGCTTCAGCTTGTTGTTGCTATTTCTGTGTTTTTAATCCCACTATTGAGTGAGCTTTAAGGGTCTGTATCCACTTGTTCGTACACATGATTTCCCAGTATATAAGGGAGATGAGATAAACTCAGGGAAAGTAAGTGAGTATAGGGAGGACTGTTCCTTGTTCTTGAAAGTTAAGGGGAAAACCCAGAAAAACTTGAGTTTTAATTGTAGATAAGCAAATAGGATTTGACTTACATGAGAGCAGGGTTTTTTGTTTCTTAGTTTGTTTTGTTTTTTTAAAAAGCAAAACAAAACCCATACTCCAGCCTTGTGTTTCGGGAGTCAGAGAGCTCTTTGTGGAGGAGGGTCAGAATAACAGCCCGGGGGAGAACCAACGAAAGCTATGTGTGGAAAAAGTATGGCATGTTACTGACCTAGTGGTGTCTGTCTTGACTTCTCTAAAGAGAAATCGCCTTCTGCAGAGACACTTGCTTTCTGTTGTCCGTTACCAAGTTTCTCCTCATGCCTCAGTCCAGCTAGCACCGTGCCCATCAATACTTGAAGTACAGTAATTTTCAGTGCTAACTCCACTTCAAAAATGGCTTTTATTTTTGCCCTAAATAACTTCTGGGAAGAATTTCCAAGGAAGCACTTAGTTGACTCAGTGTGTTGAAATCCAGCTTCTAGCTTGCTCTAACAGTGAGGGAGTTCTCAAGACACTCTGTCAGACATGCTGCTTTTTATTTTATCTCACCTGAAGCTCACTCAGTTCATTAGAAAATTCCAGCTGGACACAAGATCTGAACATGTTTTTTTGCTTAAAATTTTTGTTTTGCTACTGTATAGAGGGTATTTTTTCAATTACAGCCCTGCCCTTTCCCACTTTTTTTTTTTAAAACTAAAACCTAGCATAGTATTTACTTAAAGATCATTTAGTAAAAGGTTTTTTTTTTTTCCGTTCTTAAATATGGACTTAGAATTTTATTCTGTAGAGGCATGTATAAGTTGTTCTCTTGTCTAGTTCACCTTATCTAATTTTGGAATTAAATTACACTCTTTTGATGTTGTTTAAATAAAATATTTAGGGGACAGTGAGATATCTCAGTGATTTGCATCCTATCCAAACAAATAAATATCTTTTAATTAGAAGGTTCAGGCTTTTAGAAGATCACATTGGACAAAAGTGTTAAAACCTTGAATTTTTACCTGCTTGATGAGTTAAAATACCAAATAGAGTTTATTTATTTTTTTTATTTCTTTACAGATCATGCCTAACAAGTTATAACTGTAAAGGTGTGTTGTATTTTTTGTCATATTTATGGGTGGCTCTCCATTTTCTCTATCATTTTTGGTTTTTTGTGAAATGAAAATTAGATGCTGGCCAAACATCAGGGGAGAATTTTTATGTCTTCAATACTGGGTACCTTTTCCTTCCCCATTTTATTGTTGACATACACTTGGCCAAGAAGCATACATTTAAGACAACTCATTTTTTTGGCTGGGTGTGGGAGCACACAGGAGGCTAAAGCAGGATACTTGTTGAATTCTAGGTCAGGCTGAGATGCCTAGTAAATTCAGAGCCAACACAAATCAACAGACCAGTCAAATAGCCAGTAAGCCAACCCACCAATTGACCAAACAACCAACCAAGCAATTGACCCACTAACCCACCAATTAAACCAACCAAACAACCCACCAATTAACCAACCAACCAATCAACCAACCAATCAGCCAACCAACCAACCCACCCACCCACCAGTTGACCAACCAACCAACAACCCAGCCAGCTAACAAATGAGCAAACCAACCAAACAACCAACAACCGATCAACCAAACAACCAGCCAGTTAAACAACCCATCAATTAACCAACTAACCAACAACCCACCAATTGACCAGCCAGCCAATGAACAAACCAAGCAACCAGCCAGCCAGCCAGCCAGCCACTATCCAACCAGCCAACCAATCAACCAATCAACTAATCAACCAAACAACCACCAACAAACAAGCCAGTTTACACTGACCTTATAGTATCTACACACTTGAAGATGTCTTCTCCACAGGCACATAGTGCCGCTTTTCTCTCTATTTCTGAAGCTTACTCCATGTGCCATCTTCAGTTCTGTGGGTAATCCAGAAGCCAAGGACATCTTCAGTTCTGTGGGTAATCCAGAAGCCAAGGTCTACTCCTTACTGAGTGCATGAATAGTACTTGTAAACACTGGGCTATTAAATGAGAAAACAGTACATGGGCAGATTCTTTTTCTCATGATTAGAATATTCTGATGCTCCCCACTCCCTTTATTATTCAGGCACTGAGTGAGATGCACTGAAGTTGAGGCACAGGAGTTTTTCCTACTTACAGTGGGAAAGTGGTGTGAGGTTGCTGCATAAAGTTGTTCTGGAATAATCTCAACTCAGTCTCGAGTATCCCAGTTTGCCATGGAGACTAAACCATGGTTTGTGGAAGCATTAGTCTTTTGCTTTTTTTTTTTTTATTATTATTTTTTTTAATTTTAGTTTGAATATGCCTTAAATCCCTGTTGGTAAGCATTGAGTTGAATTGAAACAAATCAGTGTCAGTTATGTGCCAGCCTAGAGAATCACATGATTACTGTGTCCATCTTTCCAGAGCCTCCACTGGCTGATAGTACTGTATCTGAGCTCTTGAGATGACCGTGCCTTTTAGTAAGGGAGAGCATATTACATTTAGGAGACCTTTTCCCAGGGTGTGCAGTTACTCCATATTATATAAAGTTCTTTTCCAACTGGAGAAACAACTTTGTTTTCTCTTTGTTGGGTAATTTCCATTGATTAGATGTTTCTGATTCTTCATCCAAAGATGGGAAAAGTAAATTTTAAGATACTTTTATTTGAATCTCACCATTCTGTTAGCCCAAAGGTATGAAATAAATTTATAGCTTTTAGTTATTTGATTGAGCATGGACTCTCATAAATTCCAAGTTTTATCATGTGACCAGATTTTTCCTGGACACTAATGTTGTTTGCTGTTGCCAGCAAAGTTTGGCCCAACAGCCTGCTGCTTGATATGAGTGACTGGATTGGGACTCAGGCCTTGGCCTGTCCTCCCTCGTCCCTCCCACCAAGTTCAAACTCACTGGAAGTTTGAGGAAGGTTGAGTACTTGAGAATGGCTCTTCTGTGCCTCTGAGTCCACAGAGCTGAGCCAGAACTCCACATGCCAGGCTATTCTTGTGGTTTTTCTAGTCAGGCCAAAACCAAAAGGCACTGGGAACATTGGAAGAAAGCTTGTTCTATTATAGATTATGGCTTTGCTTGTGTTGTTGGTAAGTAGCAGCCTGGTGATAGGGCAGGAGGGAGACTTCTGGATGAAGACACAGATCTTCCCACTCTCTTCTTCATCCCTCACCCATGTCCTCCTCGCTTCTCCATTCTATCCCTCCTCCCTCTATCAGACCTTCCTTCACTGTATAGCACATCTCCAGGAAGAACCCCCAGTATTATAAACTTGAGAATGAGCCAGATTTACTTGTCATTTGTCCCCTGAGTGCACAGCACCTGCTTCCCCACACTGTGCCTTTGCTTTACAAATCACAATGTTCACGCTAAGGTCCTTTTAACCTTTTACGATCAGTACTGTTCAGTGTTAAGCATTTGATCATTGTCTGTCCATCTTATTTTACCAGCTAGGATAGACTGCCAATTTCTGCTTATTACCCTGAAAATTTTGTTAGTGACATGGAAGGACGGTGAATCCACAGGTACTGCTCCCCTTTTCCTTATTTACATGGTTGTGGCCCAGCATGTTCTGACGGAGTGCACAGCCTGAACCCAAGCTGATCCAACAAGTGTCCATCTCTGCTCATACTATAAGAGAAAGACTGCACGGTGGCATCTGTAAAAAACGTGTATTCTGGCAACCCTGACCAGTGTCACGTGTCAGTCATACCATCCTTGAGCTCTCACAAGGGCAGGTCTGTGGAGACTGAAGACTCAAAAAGTACCTGAGAAGCAGTGGTTGGAATGGACGAAGAACGGACATGTTTGTAGCATAGGTTTATTTATTCATTTGTTGTCAACATCCCATTTAGTGTGATGGGACAGATGCCATGGCTGTTGCCAGCAAGAAAAACTGATGAGAGTTAACATTCTTACTCTAAACTGAATTCCTAAGTATGGGAGAGGGTATGCTTATAGACACCTCTACAAGAGTATAGTTTTCTTTTAACTTTCTTGCCTGTTTGACAGATATAGAGAGAAGTGATTAACTTTGTTCTTTCTTGTGTAATAGACTCTGAGGACAGACAACAGAGATGTAATGAACCAAGAAACTCTTTAACTGTCTGTCCTGTTTCTAACTAGTGTGTAGCCTCCTGTCAAGATCAGGAAGGCTGAGTTGTATTTTAGTTCTTGTTTTCTAGCTAGCTTTCTGCGTATTCCCAGTGTGAGAACATGAACTTTTCTATACAATTGTATATTATTAAAGGATTAGTCTTACTAAAGCCATTGTTTTTTGGACATACTAACATACACAATGAATAATTTGGAAAATTTGAAAATAGGTGACTATCTTTTTGAACTTAAAAATCTCTAGATCTGATTGGGTTGCTTTGTAGCAGTGAGAAGGAATTTCAGTGGAAGAGTAATCCATGACTCCACTCTCCTCCCATTATCAGCAATCAGTACACTTTGGTTTCATGATTTTCTGGGATATCCATGTGCCGCTCCCCCATATAGGAAGTCTGTTGGTAAAGACCAGCTGGAGTTGATGGCAAGACTGTCAATCCAGCTCACACTATTTAACAGTGAGATTCTTCCATGCTAGTTAGTGACAGTCTGGTTTAGTCATGTAAGTGTTGAGTGATGGTGTGGCCACCACTTCTGTGTGGCCTGCTCCTAAATCCTGGGGAAGCTTGAGTTCTGGGGAAGTAATCCTTGACTTCTAAGAGTCTTAAGTCAACAGGTCTTAAGAACTTCAGATATTGGCCTTCATGGAGTCACTTCTGTCATGTGTTGTCTCGTAACTCTAAACAACTTGTGGAGGTGTCTGGTAACTTTGCTCCTCATAAATAAAGACATCAAGGCAGGTGTGTCTCTGGTGCTGATCTAATGAGTTGGTTTGAGTCCAGCCTCTCAGCAATCAGTGTTGGTAAAGTTCTATGTGAGGAACCATTTCTTCTCTCCTGAGAGATCTGTACTTTATGAGTTGATCCCACCAAGTTGGAAAAAAAAAAGTAATGATTTTAAATCTAACAACTACTATAAGTAATGCTGATACCAGTTTGTTTCCAGGAGTCTATTTTATGTATAGACATTGAGGAATTTAAAACACAAAACAGTCAGGAAATTGTTAGAGTAATCCCATTTCGGAGCATCATCAATAAGAAGAGTAAAGACACCACCATTATAAAAGAGCATCATCACCAAAGGGAGGTTCTGTAGTTCTTCCCAGTTACCACTGCTGATGGCAGAGACATAGGTACCATGTTGATACATGCAGGTAAACAGATGGAGGAGGAGTTATAGTAAGAGCCAGGTCTTTCCTGTCCTGATGTAGGGCTTGCTTCTGCTTGGGACGTTCAGACCTGTCCATTCTAGCGTCATAGCTGACCCTCCAATGCCTTCTCCCCTCCTGTTTCAGGCTTCCTGCATTAGTAACCAAGTACTTCATTTAATCCTTTGAGGACTCATGAGAAGGGAGGCTGTTTAGGCAGAAATCGATCTTGCTTTCCTTTCTTTGTTCTTTCAACTAAAACCATAGTTGTGATTCAAGTCACAAGGAATAAGGCTGTGGCATCAGAGAGGGAGGCTGGTCCATGTGGCAGCTTTTCAAAAGGTTGAAGTATCTGGAAGGCAGACATGCACAGCCTCTGTGCTGTGCTTAATTTTAGAAACTTCTTAATTTTAATGTGTTGTCCATGGCACAAAAGAAATTTTCACTGGGAGACTTCTGTGGTGTTTGAGGTAACAGCTCTTATGTTACTAGAATCCTGTAATGGCAAGGCCAGCAGGAACCATTCCCTCTGTCCTGAAGGTTTTCTTTGGCCTTCACAGCCTCCAAAGCACTTTATAACATGGCTAGACTGTATTGAATTTCCGCTAAGATCGACGCCCATCAGCTAACATTTCTCTTCTGAATTGTGTATAAATGCGGCACTGGTCCTCAGTCTACAGAAAAGCCTGAATGCCAGCACCTCTCCACACACCCAAAATGGTAACAGACATCGCCTGCAGCCTCTGTGTGACCTTGCTGGCATTGTTCTTTAAAAAAAGAAGAAGACGGAGAAGGAGAAGGAGAAGGAGAAGAAGAACAGAAATCTCTAATGTCTCAATTGAGAGTTAAAAGACTTAGACAGTGGTTGTTCCTTTTCTTTTTCATTTTTGTCAAATGAAATAGAATCAGATCTGTTGTGGACATGGGGTGTTCACTCCTGACATGGGGCCTCTTTTCTTCTCCCCAGCGGTTGAGCACATGGGGTCTGGATGGCCTTTTCCTGACTAGGTCATAGGGACTGCATATTTCAACTTGAATCAGGAGCCAGAATGAATTGGAAATCTTAAATCCAGACTGAAGCCTTTGTTCCATGCCTTTATCTGTAAAGACAGTTACAGAAGACAAGTTAAGAATGTTAATGTACCTTTTCTGATTTAAAATCCATGAGCCTTTCACATAGCAAGACAGCTGCTGTTTTATACAGTAACACAGGAAGCCAGGCACACAGTGGGGGCGTGAGTACTGAGGCACTAACCATCCCAGTGTTGAGTAGCTTGAGTTCCAAGCCAACCAAGACTACTTAATGAGATCCTGTCTCAAACAAAACAAAACACTGAAAAGAATTTAAGCTAACAAATAATAAATTTTGCTAGAGGAAAATTAGAGATTCACGGCATCTAGTCTAGCTCAGAGACTTAATTTTGGTTTCTCTGTCCATCACTCCTTGAGCTTCTCAGCCTAAGAATGAGGCAGCTTCAGGAGCAGTCTCCCATGGGTGAGCACTCTATCCTCCTCCTTCCAACCGTTGGGCACTAGCCGCACCCTCTGCTCTGCTAGGACATGATGTGAGGCTGAGAGAGCAGCATTACAACTCCTATTGCAAAAGAACCAGTTTTCTAAGCATCTGAGACTTATCCAGAGGTTTAAAAAATATTTTAGTTTTGTTAAAAAAAAAATGCATGCCTGTTTATTTAGGATTTTGATGCCTGTTGTTTCCAACTGAATAAGTCTATTTTCAAAACAAAGATTAGGAGATTTGGCTCACTTTTCTTTTGCTGGTGAATATGCCAAAGGTCTGTTTCCCATAAGATGTGTCTGCCTTCAGCTGCCATTCTGACTGTGAGTAGATTATTACACCGTAGGTTGAATAGCAGAGCATTTGCTGAAGAGCCCTTGTGCGCATTTAGGATGCTAGAATCTATAAATAGCACACAGATATACAAATATCACATAGTGCTTAGAGCTGGCAGTCTTGTAAACGTATCCGGGAAGGGGTGCCTTGGCACCAACACTTGCCAGCTTGACTTTCTTAGAGTGGTAATGTTCTTTTCCTGGCTTCCGGTGTCCACATTATGCAGTTCCATCTCACAAGCCCTGCTACCCCCTATGAATACTGTTGTATGGCTTACACATACCTAACCTCCACCCTTTCATCTTAGGGGCATGAGCATCCTGGGGGGCAGGCTTTAGTGTCTCAGTTGCTCAGAGCCGCCATCTGCTTCCACTTGCCTTGTGGTCTCGAAGATCATGCTTGGCCCATGGGTACTGCAGTGTGTCCAGAGGATGTGGAGTTTTGTCAGCCAGTGAAATATGTCTGGCTTCCCCCCCCCACACCCCCCACCAGCCTTCATTCGCTCTTCATCCTGTGTGGTCTCTACTGAACTGAATTTCTGTTTAACAGAACTATTTACTCTCTTTATCATTTTCTATGGCTTGACTTTTTTAAGCAGAAGGTGTGTAGAATTTGAGCCAAATTCTACCCAAAAAGTATAGTATTGGAAGCAATAAAATCTAAAGATAGATGCTAATATCCCGTGTCAGTGTGCCCGTGTTGTGTGTGGGTTCTGGAGTGCAGATTGCCCACTTGAGACGCAGAGTTGTCAGACACTCGCATGCCAGGAGTCAGCTCAGGGGTTGTCGGGTCCAAATAACTTTTTCTTTGCATGTTTTTAGGCACTGCTGCAGTCTTCAGTGAAGCAGCAGCTAGACGCCATTGAGAAGCAATATGTGTCTGCAATCGAGAAACAAGCTCACAGGTGTGAAGAGCTGCTGCACGCTCAGGTACTGATTAACCATGCACCTCACACATCCCTCTGCCTCCCTCTCCCATCAGCTCCCTGGTGTTTATGCCCCTTGAATTATCTCGGAGGAAAAGTACACTTGCGTAAGCGTAGCTTGATAATTTTAAGATGGACTTGGAATAGGGCCACAGGTCTGCACTACGTGGGTTTCCCCCAATCCACGATTACTCTTATTTTCATTTCTGGGTTATATTATGTTTCACAAAGTCACAGAAGCAAAAAGATTGCTGAGTGTTTCAAAGTGTCTGAATGACTGTTGTGACAGATTTATAAATGATGTTCAGATTGTAAAACTGACTATTAATGGGTAGAGGAAAACAAAATATATTTACGCTCAACAGGGAAACAACCTGTCCATCTTGGAGTTTTTGATTATTTTGTGTAAGTACTAGTTTCTGTTTGAAGATTTTTCTTTTACTGTTTTTAAAAGCCAAAATAATAAGCTACTTTACATTAATTAAGCCATCAATTGAAAAACATTTTTAGGTGTTCCATAGTCAGAAATGTGTTGTAAAACACTTCTTGCAATGTTTTATAACATAAAACTTGGAAAATGAAGTTGGAAGCAGCTTTTTAAAAAGTCCTACTTAATAGGATAGGAAGAAAATTAACAATAATTTCAGAAATAAAATAAGTATAGCATTTGATGGAAACTTGTGGATAAACTAGACTCAAATAGAGATCTGTTCTGTTAGAGAGAAAAGGGGGTGGGGGGAGAGAGAATATTAGGCCAGAGGATTGTTTTGGGTAACATGTAGTCTCTTTAGCCTTGTACTATTTTATTATAGTCTGCTCTGCTTGCTAAAGGCAAAGCCAAATGACAGTTGGGTATGTTTCTGTACACTGTATTTGGACTTCTCAAATTGAGGGAATTATGCATGTTATGGTAGGGCTGAGGGTACCTGAAACAAACCCTACCAACCATGGGCTGGAGCATAGAGCGCTTCCCCATTGTCTGACACCTACCAGAGATGACCTGTGTTCATGTTTGTCTCGATTACGTCTATAAATATCTTTCACTTAATTCAGTCTCAAAAATATTTTTTTAAATGATTCATGGTTTGGTGGTTTGGGAGTGTATAAATATATTGAGGTAGATCAGTTTAAACTGATTTTATGTATGTGGTGTTTGAAATAGATCAATACACATCTTAGTTAGGGTTTTATTGCTGAGCTGAGACTATGGCATGACCCCAGCAACTCTTATGAAGGAAAAGTTAACTGGGGGGAGGGGAGCACTTATAGTTCAGAGGTTTAGTCCTTCATGGCAGGAAGCATGGTGGCATACAGGTAGACATGGTGCTGAAGAAGAAGCTGAGAGTTCTTTATCTGGATCCTCAGGCAGCAGGAGGAGCAAATGAACCACTGGGCTTGGCTTGAGCTTCTGAAACCTTAAAGCCTACTTCCTGTGACATACTTTCTACAACCAAGCTACACCTACTCCAGGAAGACCTCCAGTAATGCTACTTACTCCCTATGGGCCTAAGGGGCCATTTCACTCAAACCACCACAATACACTTTTCTAGTTTCTGTTGCTGAAAAAAGATAATCTTTCATATCTAAATCTCTTTTATGTGTTTGTCAGAAAGCAATTATCATGTATATGTGGACTTGAATGCCTTCCATCTCTCCTGTGTTCCCAACCTGTTCAGATGCTGTGTTTTATTTATATAGGTGTCTTATTGGTCTTGAACCAGGAAGTGTAAAGCCCTCCACATCCTTCTTGTAGTCCAGAATTGCTTGGCTACTTGATGTCTTAGGTTTCTGAGTAAAATTTATAAGCACTGTGAACTTTTATGACAAAGCAGATTGGTCAGTTGATTAGGACTGAGTTAGGTTTGGAGTGTGATGTCTTGGCTGCACTGAGTGTGTCTATGTGTGAGCAGGGTACATTGCTGCCTGTTCAGGGATCTAGCTTATTGCTCTACTTCCTCAGTGTTTAGGGTCAGCACATCGGTTTCATTTCAGGCTTTTCATTATTGGAAATCTGTGTCATCACCCCTCCCCCTGTTTCCAGTTATCCAGTTAGTGCTTGTTGCTACTACATAAAAATGCACTCTATCATTTTATATCCTCTAAGGATCAAATATTACTAATCAGTTTTTACAGGTTTTCTGCAAAAAATCCATGGGATTTCTGGATATAAGACTTTTTTGCATCTTTTCTATTATTCTTGATGTTGCCATGGTTACTTTCTTTCACTGTGATGAAACACCACAACCAAGGCAATGTATGGAGGGAGGGAAGAGTTTATTTGGGCTTCGGGTTCTGGAGGGTTAGGGTCTAATGATGGAGGGACAGCTTAACTCACCAAACTCTCAGAGCATAAACACAAGGCAGAGAGCCAGCTGAAAATAGAGGAAGTCATGTGCACTCAAAGCCCATCCCTCTACTGACGCACTTCCTGCAGCAAGGGTGTACCACCTAAACCTCCCTGCAAAGTGCCACCAACCAGGGACCAAGTGATCAAATGCCTGAATCCATGGAGACTTTTCACATTCAGACCACTTGAGTGGCTTCCTCTTCCTTGCCAACTGAAGTTCTGTGATGTTGAAGATGAGGAAGTTGATTGTGTGGCCTTTTGATTGCTCTGCTCAGGGAAAGTGCTCCTGTTCTCACTGTGGGTATAACTCTAGCTTCCTGTTCTCACTGTGGGTATAACTCTAGCTTCCTGTTCTCACTGTGGGTGTCACTCTAGCTTCCTGTTCTCACTGTGGGTATCACTCTAGCTTCCTGTTCTCATTGTGGGTGTCACTCTAGCTTCCTGTTCTCGCTGTAGGTGTAACTCTATCTGTAACTGCCTGTGGCGAAGCTCTATGCTAAGCTGAGCTCCTTTCAAATAGGTGCTTTTATTCTATAAATAGATGTAGGATTTTATTGATCATCTGACTACATATTCTTCCTTTAGATAAGTATATTTGTGTTTAAGCTTAACATAACATTCTCTATTGTAGATGTAACTGTCTTGTTAAATAAGAAACACAGAACCAATTGCAAAGTTAAAAGCCAAGAGGTCAGAGCAATAGGTGAGAGCTGAAAACCTTACCCTTCACTGCTCTATCTTTCCTCTCTGTAAGAGGCCTACTTCCTGTGACCTGTCATTTATATAGACTTTCTTTTCTGCCTTCTCATTGGTTGTAAACCCAGCCACATGACCTCCTTGTCATTGCCTATCTGTACAGACCTCCAGGTCTTCTATGGTTGGTATTGAGATTAAAGGCATGTGTCGCCATGCTGGCTGTGTCCTTGAACACACAGAGATCCTGCCCAGCTCTGCCTCCCAAGTGCTGGGATTAAAGGCGTGCACCACCACCGCCCAGCTTCTGCTGTGGCTTCCTCTGACCCCAAGGCAACTTTATTAATATACAAATAAAATCACATTTCAGTACAAATAAAATATCACCATATTTCCCCTTTTCTATTTTAATAAAAAGAAAAAAAAGGAAAAAAGTTATAACTAATATAAGAAAAACTATATACAAAAGTACAATAACTATATACCATATATACAAACAATAAATACCTAAAAATGTCTCATCCATTCGTATTTGACAAATTCAGAGAAAATAATTCCATTATCTATCCTATTTTGGTAAGTCCAAAATGTACCTGATTCACTTTCTATCCTAACTTATATTGCTAACAGAACTGTCTTATAACATCTTTCAAATTTATACACTTACACCTCTAGTGAGTTTCTTTTCTGAAATTCTTAACAAGGAAAACTATAACTATAACTAACTGATCTTCAACTCCCTCAGAGACCTAGGAAGGAAATAATACTACCTAATAAAAGATAAAAACAGGAATTGCATGCAAGCAGCTTCAAAAAATGTGAGTTGACAGAAACAGCCAGCTGCCTGGGCAGTCACCTGAGGTTTCTCCACAGTGTTGGGGCATCATCTTTAGCCTATAGGCTTAGCATATCTGACAAACTAGAAACACCTGAATTTCACTAGTGTCATGTCATGATTCAGGATTTTAAATTCTGGAAATTGTTGATTTTTTTTTTTTTTCAATTCAGCTGTCCATTTTTCTCGGCTGTGTATATGTGGCTTCATCTCAGCATCCTGTTCTTCTCCACATCCCTCTATTAAATGCCAGTCTACTATTGAGAGGGGTGAGCTTAGTTATTCTTCAAGAATAACTGTTTCATCTGCTGTTCCATTGCACATCAGAAGCCATCGGCCCACTCCCAGTTCAGCTGCCTTCGAAGAAAAGGGCACGGTACCTTTCACAGATTGCAAAGGCCACTCACTTCAGGGATGGTGCCATATTGTCCTGGCTTCAGAATATGCCTTTTGTTAAAGTCACAACCACACTTGTTTTGGCAAGAATTGGTAGTCCTTTGTTTCATGTCCTGTCTGTCCTGTTTGTCAGCAGTTGATTCAAGGATACTTTGTTGTCCAGTGGCTAACTTTGGCCACAATGAAAGTTAACTCCATATGCAGTTTCTTCAATGCCCATATTTTCTCTGAAGTAGATTGGTATTGCCAGGAGCCAACATGTCTCATAGTCATAAAAAAAAAAAAGAAAAATTCCTAAGTTATTAAAACATTTTAAGTGCCATACTCTGTAGATCTCTGAAGGGTTTGAAGATGACCTATCTATCTAAAATATATCTATTAGATCTTGAAAACACACCTAATATGACTACAGGTTCAATTGTAATGTCTAACTACTAACTTTCATTCCTATATATCCTAATAGTTGGTAATACTAACATTCAAGGATTAGCAAATTGCATCACATTGTTAAATGAATGGTATAAGTACAATATCTTGAGCAAGAAATACGTGTATGGCATATTCTAAAAATCTCTCTCTCTCTCTCTCTCTCTCTCTCTCTCTATATATATATATATATATATATATATATATATATATATATATATAATTTGTATACAATATAAAATAATCCAATCCAATGTAAAGTATTTAAAACTAGTAATTGTCTTTTTCTTGTCTCTCTCTCTTTTTTTTAAACAAGTACCTTAAATCTAATCTCCTTTGCCTAGCCCTTTTCCTAACCCTTAGCAACAACTTGTAACTAACCCTCCTAAACAATGAAAATTATCCCAGACCCAAAAATCATTAAAAGACCAAAAAACCACCCTCCCCACACTACCTCTTTGGGAATGTGTTCGTCATATTCTTAAAATTGCTTCCTGTTGGGTATGGGCGAAGGTATCTTTATTCTGAAAAGAAAAATTTTGGGTTAATTGTCAAATTTGAGGAAAGGTAGCTATATCCTTTGTTGTCCAGTTTGAGCATAATGCCAAAGTTTAGGGTTTATCTCAAGTCCTTATTCAAGTAGTCTTTGAAACTGGATCATCTCAGCTAGCCATCTCAAAATTGCTCTTAAGCACTTTGTAGTCCAAAGCTGATCTGTAGATGATATTTGTCAGCTTAATGATATTATTATTGTCGTTGTGGGGTCCCATCTTCTTCCTGGAGATTTCAGTTGATGTTAGGCCTGGCCGTGATTTCCTGCAGAAAACTGATAAGAGACTGGAACACAAAGACATGTATAGGCAGTTAATTGAAGCCTTTTCTCTAGAACTAATTAGTACTCTATATGATCATTATTATCTTAACAAAGTTTAATATATATATATATATATATCTTATAAATTTTGATATAAAATTCATACTTTAAGAAAAGTTTAAAGAATCAGAATAGAATAAAAGAATTGAGATTAGTAATAGAATAATCCCTTAATTAATTTGGTTTTTCTCCCCATGTCATAAGATGGCTCTTTCTTCTGGTATGATACAGGGACTTTGTATTTTCCTTTTAACAACATGCTTGAGTTTAAAGGAGAGAGCCATTCTCCAACTCCAAAGTCAGCTTTAAATTTTAATTAAACTGGGACTACAAGAAGACCAATAGTGTTTTTTTTTTGTTTTGTTTTTGTTTTTGTTTTTGTTTTTTTTTTTTTTTTTTTTTTTTTTAGAGAAGAGCAGAAACAAACATTTAGGAAGATTTATGAAATTTTGTAGATGATATACCAATAGGCCATTTTACTCTTCTTCCTGGGACAGATGATTTGTCCTTTTTCTTCAGTTGTCTCATTTGTCCGGTGTTCTTCAGATTCCTTAGCCTTTATTCTCCTAAAAGACAAAAACAAAACAGTTCCCCAAGATGATTTATTGTTTTTTTAAATAATATGGAAATTTTGGTTATGTCTCTTGTGTTCAGATATTGGTAATTTGTGTCATGTTTCATTTTCTTTGCTAATCTGCTAGAGATTGATCAATATTTTCAAACTTCTCGAAGAATCAGTCGATGAGACATTTCGTTTTATTGACTTCCTTTTTTATTTTTTATCTCTGTATAACTAATTTCTACTCTAAAATTACTATTTAAATTTTCAGATTTAGTTGGATGCCAGTTTCCATTCACTTAGGGCCCCAGATGGGGGACTCAGCTCACCACCAGTGGAGTCCTCCTTGAGTGCTTTGTGGACCTGCTCTAGATGGGGGGAGGTTATTTTCAAAATCATGTTTTCACTTTCAATTAGAATGACTTTAATTTGTGTTGTAACTGGGTCTTGAAGTATCTTATTTCTTTTCCAGATATTTTGATGTTTTGCAGATGTATTTTTTTTATTGATATTAAGTCTTATTCTGATTTAGTGAGCATACTTGTGGTTTTGATGTAATTTTGAGGTCTGTTTGATGGCCCAGAATGTGTGGACTTTTTTTTTTTTAATGTCATCATTTAGATAAGCATTTTGGTTGTCCTGTTCAGGACTTGTGTATTATTATAATTTCCTTTCTGCCTGCCTTGGCAGTTGTTAAGGGAAAGATACTGAAACACTTGACCCGTGCTTATAGATTAGCCCTGTTTTCTGTGCTTGTCTGTCAAGTTTTAGCCTTTTCTAGAACATTTGACATACAAACAGCTGAGGCATACACATAAGAATTACTATGCTTCCTTCATGTAGTTGTCCCTATCTTACTATGAAATGTCCATCTTTTATTCTGGGGATACTGGTTGCAATGAGATATATAGATGACCTACTTTTATTTTGATTATGGGTTATGTTAGTTGGGTACAATTTACTCTATGTTTTTATTCTAGATGAATTTTTCTCTAATTATTTCAAAGGTGTTTCTTGTAGGAAGCATATAGTTGCATTTTATTATTGAACCTATAATACTTTCTCATTTCTACTTGTGTTTGAAGATTCTTAAGTTATTTTCCAAGTCAACGTTAAGGCTCATTTCTTAGGATCTATTTTAGGTATCAGCTTAAATTATTTGTTTGTAGGGTGAATTTTTAAAATGAGTGTTTTAAAGGATGTTTATTGTTAGTAAGCACCTAGCCATAAAATAACTATAAATTTATTGGTAATCTTATGTAAAATATTATTTGTGACATTATGGTTTCTCATATGATCTTCACACATGTAAATTATGTTAAGAAATCTGATTATACACCAAAAATTACATTTTAGTACAAATAAAATTTTGAGTTGAAGATGACTCACTACCCAAAAAAATCTGCTTTGGCCGGGTGGTGGTGGCACGTGCCTGTAATCCCAGCACTCGGGAGGCAGAGGCAGGTGGATCTCTGTGAGTTTCAGGCCAGCCTGGTCTACAGAGCTAATCCAGGACAGGCTCCAAAAGCTACAGAGAAACCCTCTCTCGAAAAACAAACAAAAAACAACAAAAAAAAATCTGCTTGGAAACATGTGTGTTAATATGCATTAGTGAGGTGTGTTTCTTTTTAAATAAATTTGACAGTACTGAAATTGACATTTTATGAAAAATCTGGTTCCCAGTATTGCATACCACAAAAGCTATTTTGATAAAATCCTCAGTATACTTTTATATAATTAACCTCAAACAACAACTTCTTCCTGTTTACCTTGTGAAGTTGTAATATAATTTGTCCTGAAGCAGTAGAAATTCTTGTAAATTGGCCTTACTTAGGATAACTCTGTGTGTCTTTACTTCTTTCCTTTTCATGCCACTGTGTGCTCAACTATAAGACCTCTACCTCATAGTTATGCTATAACCATGATAATAACATTACAGCACAACGCATCACTCATGAAGTTGGTAATGATGGTGATTAGTGGTGTGAACAGCATCTATGGTTGTGTCCAGTGCATGATATTTGTTTGTGAAGGGCACCAATTAATGTGTCTGTTATATTTTGTCATTAAAGACTTCTCTGTCTGCTAATCAAATCCTGTACCATCAACCAGAATACTGTGCCATCCCAGCAGGAGCTGCCTGCCTCCTCCTGTGTTTACTACATCTTGATGACCAAGTCTTCTTGTGAGGTAGTTGTGTTAGAACTTTTTGGATTGTGTACATTGGATTGTACTAATGCCACAATCATACAACAGTGTTTTTCTCAGAATAATTGCCCTCTTGTTAACTAATGTTTGAGTGTATAAATTTAGGAATTAGCTTGTTTATTACAAAGTCTTTTGGTATTGCAGTTTGAATTATGTTAAATCAGTGAAACTAAAGATGCATTGACTCCTCCAGTGCTTGAATGATGCTGTCTGCTCTCTGTATGCCTGCTTTGAGATCTTCCATTGGTGGATTAGTGCATTTTCTATTGCGAGTCATGAAGTGCACAGACTGGAAGTATGTAAATTTGTCTTAGTCTCCAACTCTGGAGCTAGAACATCAGGGGATGGTGTTCTTATGGGCAGAGTCCTAAAGCTATTGGTAGGACCATTTAGTAGAGAGATGAGAGAGCATGTGTGCATATGTGTCTGGTCTCTTTCTATTCTCATAAAGACAACAGCACTCAACTTTCCTGCTTTTTCCAGTTCTATTAGCCCCCCAAGTGTGCTACATCTAGATACCACTGTGATTAAAGTTGTGCCTTCTTAGGGCCTCATCATGGAGGATCAAATTCCAGCATGAGTTTCAGAAGGGACAAGGCATATGCACAGATTTTGTCCACATTTTGATATTTCTGTGGTTACTTCATGTTTTAATGTGATTGCGGTTTATTTTATATTAATTTCCATTTATCACCTTCTAGGTGTTTTGTTGTTGTTCTAATCCAGACCTTGTATTGCTGTGAGATGTCTTTCTGTACATTGTGAATATGTGTTGCTGTGATTGGTTTGGCCAATGGCAAGGCAGAATAGGTTAGTTGGTAAATTCGAACTGAAGATATGGGGAAAGAAAGAAAGTGAGGGAGACGCTGTGAGCCACCACCAGGAGAAGCAAAATGTGAAAGTACTGGTAAGCCATGAAGCCATGTGGCAAGACATAGATTAATAAAAATGGCTTGAGTTTTGTTATAAGAGCTAGCTAGCAAGAAGCCTGAGCTGTAGGCCATATGGTTTGTAATTAATATAAGCCTCTGTGTGTTTACTTGTGACCCAGCGGGACCAGGCACTGACAGTATGCACGCTGTCCTTTCTGGATGAGCAGGACACAAGGAAAGTGGGGCTAGGTGGAATTGAGAAACTTCCTACAATATTGTATCCTGTGGCACACTTTTATCAGTGAAGAAAAAAATTAAACTGGCTTTGGAGATTGTCAGTGATTTTCACCATAGAAGCCATGCCATTCTGAAGTACGGGTAGTTTCTTTCTGCTGTACATGCTTTCCTCTCCTGCCCTTATCCGGGATGGTGTCTCCACAGTAGCCCTGTGGAGGAGTGAGTGTCAGGTTCCTGCCTAGACAGGAGAGTCCAGCTTCCAGCATTATTTTCTGTAACAGTACCTTTTCATCATCTTAGAAATTTGACTTCATCTTCCTCAGAATCGGTGACCTTCTTAGTGCCCGTTTCTCCCTCTGTGAGCCTGCCACCGAGTTGTGGCTCTCAAAGCCTGCATGATGGCTGCTGCCCTGGGCCTTTGTCCCTATGGTTTCTAGTTTGCCTTTGAATAATGTCTTTTCTGTCTCCATTTTGGATTTTGAATTATTGGGTGCTGACTGGTCTTCTTTTCCTTCCATGCTCATCTTGGCCACATAGTGAGACACTGTCCTCACCCTCCACCATATACAGTGTTTCAAAAGTTAATTAAATTTCTGGGTTCTTTGAAAAGTAAATAGGTGGGCAAACAAGGCATCATTTTCTGTCAATAAAATATTGGATAGTTGATTAACTGCAGTTGATGTATATGCATGTGGCATGCATGCAATTGAGTTTGCACATGTGTACATAGTTGTGTGTTCATGTGTGCAGAGGTCCAAGGCTAGGTCAGAAATCTTCCTCTATTGTTTTCCACCTTATTCTTTTTGAGTGTGGGGGCTGTTCTTTTGATATGGTCTTACTATATATCTCTGGCTGTCCTGGAACTCATTACATAGACCAGGCTGGCCTTGAACTCATAGCGATCCACCTGCCTCTGTCTCCCAAGTGCTGGGATTAAAGGCCTGCACCACTAAACACCTGGGTCCACCTTACCTTATTCTTTGCTGCAGGGACTTTCAGTTAAACCCAGGGCTCTCTGTGTTGGCCAGTCTCATAAATCATCTTGCCCTGGGAATACTGTGTCAGTCTTTCAAAGCTGGAATACAAGAGGCCTGCTATTCCCACCCAAAATTTATAGCACTTCTGGTATCTGAACAAACCCTTCTGAGCCATCTCCCCAGCCCTAGATGGTCTTATCTTTTAAACAGCATTCTTTATGTTTTTACATGGGCTTTAATTACATTTCAGGAATGGTTCAGTCTACTCTGGACTTGTTTACATAGGTGTCAGGTGAGTCCCCAGCTGTTTGTTATCAAGGGTCATGTCCTTTGGGGCACCCTGTTCAATGCTGCCTAGAGTTCTCTGTTTCCCTGTGCTGGAACACTGACTCTTATGTACTTAGGTCCATGTTGGATGTTGTAGACTCCTTCTCTTGGTTCTGCTCTGTCTCTGTGCCCCTCTCTGCTGGCTCTCTGCTGGATACACTATGGTTTGTCCTGTGTCTTGGTTGGTGGACTCAGCCACACTCTGCCTTGCCCAAGGCCTGGCAGAGGTCATTGTCCTTGTCTTTCCTTTGACCCACTCCCAGTTGCAGTAGTGTAGGCACTGTTTTTTTTAACAGGAAAGAACTTGAGAAAATAAATATTGATAAACAAGACTGAAGGAATATAAATCAAAAAACAAGGAAAAGGTAGACTTGTATCATGACAACTTAATTTCCTTAAATAAATTAATTTTATGAAATAAAGTTGAGGGAGCTTGTGTGCCCTGACAGTTGTGGCTCAGTGGTTCA
This sequence comes from Onychomys torridus, assembly GCF_903995425.1. Taxonomy (NCBI): domain Eukaryota; kingdom Metazoa; phylum Chordata; class Mammalia; order Rodentia; family Cricetidae; genus Onychomys; species Onychomys torridus. The sequence goes on from NC_050445.1 coordinate 158,875,470, forward strand.
GACTGGTACAAAAGCAGATGAAAGGGTATTTCATTACTCTGCTCCTCAGACAGAATGTACTTAGGAACTTGTGACAAGTGGGATTGCTGTCATAGAAAAATAAAGTACTTATGTAAAATAGCTTTTAAATGTAACTGTACTACAGAGGAAATTAATTAAGGCTGAAAAAGGAGAGAAAATATAATAGGTTCAGCAGAGTTTGAGCTGTGACTTAAGCGGTGGTCTTTTCCAAAGGACAGGAAGCTACCACAATCAGAGCTTTCCTCCAACTTCATAGTCCAGAAAAGAACTTGCAAGCAGGCTGTGCACAGAAGCAGCAGGGAATACCTGGGGAAATACAGTGTGGAGAGGAATGTGAGATGAGAGCAAGGGTGTGCGTATGTAGAGACATAAACATACTTAAAGAGGAAAAGGAAAACACTCTAATAGCTAACATGATATCACACCCTCTCAATCAGTTGTAGGCCTTAAGTACTTCCTCCCACAAAAGTATTTGTAGTGTAGAAGACCTGAGTTCCCAGTCCTCTTACAGACCCTAAGAGCTTCATGCTTTTTATCAAAACTTGCCTCTTCCCATCTTCCCAACCTGTTAGTAAGGTTCTTTGGTGAGCCCCTTCCTTAGTGATGTACTCCTTAAGGCTGTTAATCTGCTTGTGGTTGATATCACTGTCTAAGGATGCTTCACCACGTCCAGGGCTTTTCTCTCTGCACATGTCTGCTTAGATAGCCATTAGCAGAGTCCACAAAGGTGGTGGCAGGCTGTATTCAAGTCTGTCACCCTCTCACCCTAGCATTGTCAAGTACCTAATGTCTATCCTGTGTTCTAAGTAGAGAAGTGATTTGTAGTGCAGAGTGCTAGAATCACACAGCAGGATGAAAGTCTAGCTCCCATTCAGACTCAACAAAACTCTTTAGATTTTATCTAACTCAGGGATTTGCTTGTGGTTAATTTGCAAACTGATACTTCCGTGGGCAAAATAAGATGAAACTATTGGTATCAGAATTCAGACTTTTAGAAAATTGTTTAATGACAAGTATCACTAGCTCATTTTTCCTTAATTTTCTATAGAATGGTTATAAAGCAGCAGTGTTGTCCAAGTTCTGCTGGTGTTTCTGTTCATTTTTAGCTGTCAGGAGCACTTGAGTCTCATTCTCATAAAATAGGCAGATAAAGTGTGCCCCAAGACCATTTGTCTGCCAGGAAAAACACATTTTATTAACTGCTAATTATTGTCCCAAATGTATACGTAGGGATTCGTGAGCAGATTGCGGCAAGCCAGAGATTGTTTTTCTCCACCGCAGACTTCACTTTGCTTTATTCTCTGCATACAATAAATTTAAGAAATGTAAGAAATCATTATTTTTAAATGAAGCCTTCTCCACTAATGAGATATTTGTCCCCATTTCTCTTGAATACATTCTTTGAGGGAGATGAGTCACTATCCTCCTAAAAACAAGCAAATCATAAAGAGATGTCAGGTTTGTGTTATGAAGAAGGTCAGGACATGCTCCATGCTTGTGTTGTGAGAAGATGAAGTAGATGAACCTCCTGCTTAGCCTTTCCGGGAGTTTCTTCACTGTGGAGTCTCTCTCTGTGTAAAGATGGATTCCTGTTGACAGTTGATATTTTCAGAGAGAGAGAGAGCAGCAGGATTGTTCAGGGGACTTTTGTCAGGGAACGGCCACAGGAAATTGGGAAACATGGCCTGCAGTCCTCAGGTGACCTGAAGAATGGCCTCAGTGCCTGCAGCTAAACATGGAAGAGAACATTCTTTGCTTCTGAAAGGCACATTATTCAAGCCAGTGCTCATAAGGATTGTTATAGATGCTGTATGGTGCTGTTCCTGGGGAAATGTAAACAAATAATCCAGTGACAGACCACAACACAGATACCACTCATATTGAGTCAGTGAACCAATGAGTTGCTGGGGTAATTTACAGGAATGTGGGTGAGGGGTTATGGGAGCAGAAATGACTCAAAGACAAATGCATCACCAACAGCCCACCCCAGGATAGGTAACAGCTCACAGACAGCTGAAAACCTGGACCACTTGCACAATTTGGAGTCAGCTCAACAGTTTGGAGACTGTCTCCTTCAGACAGCTCAGGCGATCTGAGTATCTTCAGGCAGCTAAGCTTGTCTGACCCTCTCCCTTGGCCAGCTTTACTGTTTGTATAGGGAAGGGCTTAATGCATCATCAGGTCAATTTCAAGGACTTCCTGAAACTTTTTAGTTGTGTACTTGCTGTGCTTAAGAGCTTCCATAGAGGATGGACTGTTTTACTCCCTTTACCCCTCTTTAGAACATCCCGTTTCTAAGGAGCTTTCCTCTAAGATGGAAGGTTTTATCCCAGAGAAAATACCTGCACAGCTGCAGAGTGTTCACATGGTAAGCTATTAAAAAAAAAAAAAAAAAAAAAAGGTTAGAAACTCTAACCAAAGATATTTTGCTAAGGAAATATATCTGGACCTATCTGAACCTTTTGAGGGTCAGAGTTAGGCTCATCAGATAGAGAATGGGCTAGGGCATATTTGTACTACAGGCAGTTCTTCCAGAAACCCTGTGGACAGAAGCAGATGTGTGAGAAGATGGACTTAAACAGCTGACCATAGCAATGGAATGACTCCTGTGTGCCTGGGTGTTGGCTAGAGTCGGGTCTGTGGGAGAATGCAGGTCGAGTGTGTCTTCATTCTGCTCAGTGTTTTGTGAATGGGTGGGGTAGAGAAGACCCATTTCTACATTGTGAATAACACACTGGAAGTCTTTAAAACAGCACCATAGCAGCACTGTGTCTAAAGTGCAATTCAGGGGAATGAATATTAGAGCCTTACACTTACAGTAGAGTATTAGAAGGAGCCAAAACCAGCTGTGCTGTGTGCATTTAATATTTTGTCTTTAAACATAAAGTCTTAAGAGTTAAAAATACTAATTTAGTTTGAGGCTCCTATAATATTAACTTAGTCCCCCCAAAATACTTGAGGTTCCTTAATCATTTCACAGTCAGATTGCAGCATCTTTCTAGAATGGTGAATACAGAGTTAGCGGAATGAATCTGTACAGTGCAGAGAGCAGTTGATGGTACTGATGATACACTCCTGTTTGGAAGCTAATTATGTAGGAAAAGGGTTAGGCTTTTTAGATTATTCTAGAATTAGGGTTAAACATAAACCTCCTATCACACATATGCATTGGCCACATTTATCCAATTTCATATTAAAACAGCGATCTCATGTCCCCCAGTCTAGTGTAGAAACAGTGAATGACAGTTCCCTAGAGGCAGCAGCTCTTCTTCCTTTGGAGGAACTAAGGTGACCTCACTGGAATGTTGGTGCCCGTGTCTCTAACATGGTGAGTGATGACATCACATGTTCTTGTTTCCTTCATGACCTCATGACTGTCAGCTCAGTGCTGAGGACTGGAGCAGGGAGTGTTTAAATCTTTTTATTGGTCATCTTATTTTTGTTCCATCATGTACCTCTGGCCTGGTTTTCCACTGAGCCAGCAATTTAGTGCATTACTGGTCTATGTAAACCTTAGCCACAGCTATTTCTCAAGGTGGTCTGGGTGGTGATGTCCACTTGGGAGTCTTGTAGACCAGCTGGTTAGGGAGGCTCCTGTTGAGTCCTTGAGACTTCAGTTGCACATGGGGATGTACTTGATAATTTACTCCTACTGTTTCAGTGCAGAGTTTAGATGGATAGTAGCCTTTCCCCCTTTGTGAGTCATGAAACGATGGTTGCTTATTTTTACCAGTCAAGAATTAACCTAGTTCTCGCTTTTCTTGGCTTATTTTGGTAGTCGTGTTGATATGCTAAAACTTGACCACAAACTTGTCTGTATAATATAATGTATAATATGTATAATAATTTACTCTCAGAGCTTTTAATACAGCATGCTCTGTTCTTTAAAATATAGGATATTCTGTATCTCTAAGAAGCAAGTATGCCATAGAATCAGCTATAAAATGAATTATACATAGTTATAAATACTACACTGGTGATGAGAGCAAAGTACAGTGGGGCCAAAAATAATAAATATATATTAAAATACAAAAATTATACTTAAAAATTTATATATATATATGGTGCTAGAAATAAAACCAGTTCTGGGCTGTGAATTCCTCCAGATCTTTACCATGTCCTGCACTGCTTGGCCCTGGAAACCTGATCAGGGCAGTGTGACAGAGGAGAACAAAGAGGCGCACAGACACAAAACAGGAAAGCTGGGATCAGGTGGGCTGTGCTCAAGCTGATGGAAAGGCAGGAACTATGCCACAACCCTACAGTTACTATCAGCAGCACAGGGGAGGGGCTGGCTAGTCTCTTCCTGCAAGGTCTCAGGTTGCATCATCCAGGAGGAAGCTGCAGGCACTAGTCCCTGCACACACTGTCAACATTCACACTCAGACCAGAAGTCTTTGTCATTCCTGTGGGTGTGAGGCACTGGGCCCTTGACATGACTGTGCCCGTGTCAAGCAGTGCACACTCACTCAGAACTTGACCAACTCTTCACATTCGCTCAAGGCCTCCTTGGCTCCCCCAAAGGACCTGTTTTCAGTAAATTACAGGAGGACATGCAAGAATGATCTTGACAAAGCAGTTTGAATCCTACACGATAGATGCTATTATCTTATACAGTATTATAAGGTAATGTTAATGCTATTCTAAGGTATGATGAAATTAGTTCAACATTTAATTACAGCCACCCTTACATTCTTCTTATAAAAGTGTTAGCACTCGTAACTGTTCCCTTCCACCACTCTAATTCTGATGTAATCTTTCTCAAAGCCATCAGCTTATTCTTTTGTTGGAGTGCCTTCCTTTTCATTAAACCACACAGCTCAAGTGTACTTAAGAAGTAGAAAAAGCTTTTGCTTTTTAGTTCCCTTCTGACAGGGTTTAGCTATGTAGCTCAGGCTCCCACATTCCCTATTGAGCTCTGAATGGTCTGGACCCTACGACCTTCCTGCTTTGGCATCTGCAGGGCTGGGATTCCAGACTATGGTTCCTATTTGTTGTATTTGCTACCTGTTGAAAGTACTGACTGGTACAAGATGAAATCATATCACCACTTATTATAGTCATCCTTAGATTCTTTGTTGTTTTAAATTTTATGCAGGGCCTAACTATATAAATTTGGCTAACCTGGAACTCATGGAGATCCACCCACCTCTGTATCCCGATTTCTCGATTTCTAGGATTAACTGTATACACCACCATGCACTGCTATCCTCAAATTCTTTAATATACACAAATAACTAACCCAAATTTTAGAAGGTCAAAAGAAATTCCTAGTTTAAAAAAAAATGTCTCATAGAATGATATAATTCAAAATTAGAAAAGTGATCAGTCATTCCCAATTAAAGTATTTCTTGATCTCTTTGAAAAATGTATGTGCATAAAAGGCATAAGGAATGTTTTGCTGTGCCATTTTTTCTTCATTTAAGTGATTACTGCAAGGCTGTGTGGGTTTGTCCATAGAACCCATGGTAGACTTGGAGTGAGGGACACTGCAGCAGACCCCAACCAAGAACCGAGCCTTCTTCCCAGCCATAAGAGGCCCACTATCTGCCACTCAGTACCCAGTCCTTCAGGTCCCGTCAGAGTACCTGCTGTTAGTCAAGTCTTTCCTTAAATCTCGGGAGGAATTAGTGTGTGTGTGTGTGTGTGTGTATGTGTGTGTGTGTGTGTGTGTGTGTGTGTGTGTGTACATTCTACTGAATTTTCTATGTTGTGTGCAGATGTGTTTGCATGTGCACATGTGTATTTTAGAAAGAAAACTCAGAATTATGAGCTGAAGCTGATGACAGGTCTATGGGACCTGATGGTTGTCACACCTCTACTCCTATAATGGCCACTTACTTGCATGTTGCAAGATAATTCTTAGCAAGGTGGTACTGAGATCAGGGCCTAGAGAAGCTGAGTGAACTTAGTACCTCAGTTTACCTTTCAACAATGAGAACACAGCCTTGAAGGCATTACCGTGAGACCAGGGAGACTACACAAGTGACATATGAATTCCTGGTGCATCTGACTTCCATTCTTGAAGTATTTGTCACAGTCACACAAACAGGACACTCTCAAGATGCCAGCTACCTGCTGTTGGGCTTGGTACACACAGGAGTCATTTCTTGAGCTGCTGGTTACTGCTGGGAGAATTTGCTCTGCTGTTTAGGCAAATAGAACAGGGCTGAGGTGAGTTTTTAAGAGCTGTTTCATTTAGAAGTTGTTGAAACAAAGACTGCTTCATGTTTGAAGTGTGTCTGATCCTCTGATGTAATAAAGCCACTGTCTAAGATGGAAGCCTGCCTCGTAAGTGCTGCCTGGCCTCCCAGTGTGTGCTTCATTTCTTCACCCTGGAATTCAGTGCATGTTTCATTTCTTCATTCTGGAAAGCCAAAAGCCCTGTTTAAATTGGAGCCACTTGCTCACCATATTTTCCTGTGCTTGTTATGAACATGAATGTTGGTTGAAGTAACTCTGCTAAAATAGGCATATAATGGTCTGATTTTATTCACAGTCAGAAGCATGTTGATGTTTCTGGCTTTGTGAAAACCTCTTCAAATAGATGAAATCTCAGTTTATCTTCTATAAGTTTTCTTTCCCAATATTGTTGGCTCATAAATGAGTGACTGGCTGTAACTCATATTATGGTAAGATGCTTATTAAAGTATCATGTGTTTCCATTCATATCAAACAGAAATATGTGTGAGAGCACACATTTAAGATTCCTTCTAGATCACCTGGTGTGTGTAGGGTCAGAAGCTTGGAGAAGGTCAGAGACTGTTGTACAGAATATGTACTACCACCACCCCAAACATGGAAAAACAGTAGGCGTTTTCAGGTGCACAGTATGTAGGTAACTGTATACCTGGCCATGAACACCAAGGTGGCTCAGTCTAAACGGCAGTATAGAAGAGACACCACGTGTGACGGGGTGGCTCTGTCTCAGACATGTCTTGTGACTTACATTCATATTCCAAGGAAGAAGGGGGTGTTCGTTTGTTTGTTTGATTGCTTTTCACATGTTCAAGATTGGGTAAAAACCACAGAACCTCTATTTGATATTTGAGTTTGCAGGGAGCATTTTCACTTGGGGTGATTTCTTCCAAGGAGGTGTGGCATTCTATGCCTAGATACCTTTCCTTTGGCTATGTTTTAAAAGGTTTTTGACACTCTTGTACCCAGCTTCTACTCTGTAAAGGTAGAACTTATTTCTCCAATTGCATGATTTTTATAACTTTTATTTTTATATTTTCATGTAAAATACATATAAATTTTTTAAATCAAACTTGCACTGCAGTTTTAAAAGGCAGTATAGTATCTTAAATAGGCAAAATGTAACAGACCTCTCTTGGATGAGATTTACTGGGATAGTTCAGTTAATTTTTACAATATCTTTTATAGGGCTGTAAAGCCAAGTCTTGTTAACCAGAGCATTTGGGGTAAAGCCATCCCACATCACCTATTTCATAGTGAGAAGCAAGAGTCAACCCCTCACCATAGCTGCTGAGTCTGTGGTATTGCCTGTGCAACCCAGTGCCTGCACCTACATACAGACATTCTGGGACTGCCACATTTCAAAGCCCCACTGGTGACTGAATTCAGCCTAGCTTTGAATATTACCTTGAACCAGGTTGTAGATATTTGTAAGAAAAATAAAGATGTGTTTTTAAGGTCATTTGTGACTGCTTTATCTATCCATGGTAGAATGGATAAACCTACTGTGTATTTATACAAAAGAATTCTACTTAGTCATAAAAATGAATCAACTAATGATACATGCAGTTAACTTCTACATATCAGATAGTGTGTCTTTAAACTGTATAAGCATGGTGAATTAAAAATCCTTGTTTGCCATTCCTCTCTTCTTCTTATGAATCATAGAGTGAACGAGAATGGGCACTAATTCTGTCTTATCTTAAGAGTACTTTGGAAAGGACAGGAATAAACAGATGAAATCAATTCTGCTATAGACTGATTGCTGTGAATGAGGCCTTCTGTGGAATATTAATTATGTAGCTTTTGTTGCTATAGGTCATAACTAGGTAGAACTGATAGTTTTTAACACAGTTATTAGAGAGTTAACCCTTTTGGAAATGAGTTTATAAAGCTTTTGAAGAAGTCATTAATACATGAAAAGGGATCACCTTCACTAAGGCTCAGATTGCACACTGGAGCATAAGAAGAGTGGGGCGACCCAGCAGACAGCTGAGAATGTTTAGTGTTGCCCACCTCATAAAGCATAGAGTGCGTACAGTCCCAGGGAGATTCACAAGTATTGTAGCCTTGGCTGTTGTGAGTAAAGAACTCATTTCAAGTGGCAGATCAGTCTGCCTTTGTCCAGAACAGGCCAGAGTTGGTGTTTGTGTGCTATACTGGGTGCTGTGGAATAAGAAGCATGCTTCTGGTGCATTTTCTCAGCACCAAGTCCTGTTTGTGTTCTTGTTGGCCACTGAGGAGGGTTGGCTCACCTGTCACTACACAATGTTGACATAAGAATTTTTCAAGGAAAGGTAGTTGGTAAAGTTATTTGTGACTGATAGTTTATTGATGTTTTTTAATTCTAGAAATTTTGTTGAATTATGTTTATCAAACCTCCATAAGCCTAAAATGGTTAGCTTTTTCCTCAAGAGAAGTGTATTTATCTGTTTTCATGTTCATGTGTATGTGGCATGTGTGTATGCATGTTTGCATGTGTAGTATGAATCCTAATTGGTCTTATAATAAAAACCCGGGAGCCAGATATCAGGGTAAATGCTGAAAGATCAGAGGAAGTAAGCCACAGCCACTTCTCACCTCACCAACTCCTCAGTGGAAAGGGGAAGATCTTGTTTCCATGAATTTTCAGACTGAATGGCCCTGAGTCCTCATCCCAAAGGGCACCAAATTCCTGTCTCCTCCCACCTTATATTCCTTTCTCTGCTCAGCCATGTCACTTCCTATCTCAACCTTCTTTGGTGCTGGGATTAAAGGAATGTGATTCCCAAGTGCTGGGATTAAAGGAATGTGACTCCCAAGTGCTGGGATTAAAGGTGTGTACCACCACTGCCTGGCCTCTATGGCTAACTTTGTGGCTGGCTCTGCCCTCTGTTCTTTAGAAAAGCTTTATTGGTTAGAGCATATATAGAATAATCACCACATGCATATGTGTGGGCATGTGTATATGTGATAATACATATATGTGCAGCATGTATGGAAGCTACAGATTGCCATCAGGTGTCTGCTTTCACTCTCTACCTCATATATGGAGGTAGGGTCTCTCATTTAAACCCAGAATTGTGCTGTTTGGCTAGTCTAGCTAGCCATCTTGCCTCAGGGATTCTGTTGTCCCTGCCTCCTGAGCAGTGGGATTCCAGGTGTGTCAACACACTCGCCCAACATTTACAGGAGTACTGGCACTCTAAACTCAAGCTCTCACACTTACATGCAAGCACTTTTCAGATGAGCCATCTCCCTAGCCTCACATGTATCGATTTTCAGTCTGTGTGTTTGCCCCATGTATATCTTTGTCTATCTTTTCATATGTGGTTTTTGTTTGTGGTGCTGGGGATGGAAATCAGGACCTTGTACATGGGAGGCAGACACTTTGCCATGGAGCTATGCCCCCAGCCTTCTTTTTTACCTGTTGTATTTTGAGGCACAGTTGGATTCAGTATGTAGCACAGGCAGGCATTGAACTTGGCATTTTCATGTGTGAAATTAAAATCAATTAGATGTTCTCTCTGACCCTGTGTACTTACATGGGGTGAAAGCTAAAGTCTTTGTTGGGTGAATTGCCAGCTTGGCTTTCCTGCACCCTCCACCCTCATTTTGCCAATATTTCTGTGTTTCCTCCAGTGATCGCTGGTTACCTGGGTACAGATGTTCTCTCTTCTTACTGGTCGATTTTCAGAGCCATTACAATACCTCAGATGTTTTTCCTTGTAGCATCAAAGGCTCCTGGAAGTGCTGGACAATGAGAAAGAACTGTTAAGGGGAAAAATCCAGGAAGCTTTGGATCAGCAGTTGCAGGAGCAGAAGGTAAAGCATTTTCATAGCACGAGAAGGGTGGATCTACTGCCTGGGTTACCCACAGCAGTAGAAGGGTGGATCTACTTCCTGGAGTACTCACAGCAGTAGAAGGGTGGGTCAACTGCCAGGGGTACCCACAACAGAGAGAAGGGTGGATCTACTGCCAGGGGTACCCACAGCGGAGAGAAGGGTGGATCTACTTCCTGGGGTACCCACAGCGGAGAGAATGGTGGATCTACTTCCTGGGGTACCCACAGCGGAGAGAAGGGTGGATCTACTTCCTGGGGTACCCACAGCAGAGAGAAGGGTGGGTCAAGTGCCTGGGGTACCCACAGCAGTAGAAGGGTGGGTCAACTGCCAGGGGTACCCACAGCAGAGAGAAGGGTGGATCTACTGCCAGGGGTACCCACAGTGGAGAGAAGGGTGGATCTACTTCCTGGGGTACCCACAGCGGAGAGAAGGGTGGGTCAACTGCCTGGGGTACCCACAGCGGAGAGAAGGGTGGATCTACTGCCTGGGGAACCCACAGCGGAGAGAAGGGTGGATCTACTGCCTGGGAAACCCACAGCGGAGAGAAGGTGGATCTACTTCCTGGGGTACCCACAGCGGAGAGAAGGGTGGATCTTCTGCCTGGGGTACCCACAGCAGAGAGAAGGGTGGATCTTCTGCCTGGGGTACCCACAGCGGAAAGAAGGGTGGGTCAACTGCCTGGGGTACCCACAGCGGAGAGAAGGGTGGATCTACTTCCTGGGGTACCCACAGCGGAGAGAAGGGTGGATCTACTTCCTGGGGTACCCACAGCAGAGAGAAGGGTGGATCTACTGCCTTCCTTTGCCGCATCTTCCCTGTTGTCTTCTTGTTCGTAGGAAACACTGGGAAAGTGCCTGCAGGAAGAAATGCAGAGGAATAAAGAGACACTGGAGTCAGCTGTGAAGGTAGGTATGCCTGTGCATAATGCTGGCATTCTTTCTCAGTGGAATGAAAACCAATATCATTGACAGTAACAGTGCAGAACAATACTTCATTTCAGAAAAATTCTGCCCCCCTTTTTTACTTTCAGTATGATCATTCATATTCTATAAGATAATGAATGGCATTGGACGTAGATTATTAGTTACTTACTTTAAAATAGTTATGTTAGAACAGTGATACCTCTAGTACTAGATGGATGTGTGTGTGAGAGAGAGAGAGAGAGAGAGAGAGAGAGAGAGAGAGAGAGAAACAGATATGCCTGTGATTTAGAAGTAGGTTCAGTAACCATAGCAACTATTTGAATGGCATACGTAATCTTACTTTGTTGAGGGTGGTGATCCAAGAACTATTACGATTTTTGTCTTTTCCTTATGGAACCTACAGTTGGATAAAAAATGCCTACTCATCAACAAGGCAATGAGTAACTAATTAAATTATTATGGCTCTACAATGTCCACATTAAAATGTTTTTAAATAATAAATCACCTTCAAAGTGAGCATGAACAAGTGGCTAGTCTTCTAAATGTGAGTCTGTAGCTAAGGAAGGTGTGTAGCGCTGTGTGGCTTAGGTGTGTCATTCTGGAAATGGGCATTAGCTTCTGCGAAATAGGATGCTAGACACAGGAGAGCATTGGTAGAGGACATGTGCAGTGTAGCGTAGGAGACGAATAAATGGACAAACAGCTTAAAAGCCAAAGTAGACAAGTGCAGAAGTCCATGATGAATTCAACACATGTGAGGAGTAGCTGATGAGAGCCAAGTTCTGAACAGAGCAGTGGATCCAGGAAGAACAAAAGGTCAAGCTGTTGGCTTGAGGGAGATGGAGCAAAGGTAATAGTTTGGAAAGTCCCATTTGCTTTCCAGGACTTAGGGAGGTTGCTGGTGACAGTGGTGACCGTGCAAACGAATATGACATCCACCTGTCAGATAACAAGGAAGTGTGCAGACTTCTGAAGGAGCAAGGCAGTGAATCCGTGTTTTCCAAATATCAGCAGTTTAGAAGTCATGTTCAATTACAGGAGTCTTTGAAAATACAGGAAAGAGTTATGTTGTAACAGACTGTGTAAGACATATTTCAGTTTACTGTACTTTCTTCCTTTATCATAAATAACTTTTAAAAAATAATGTATTTATTTTTATTTTATATGCATTGGTACTTTGCCTACATGTATGTCTGTGTGAGGATGCTGGATCCCCTGGAACTAGAGTTACAGATAGTTGTGAGCTGTCCTGTGGGTGTGGGTATTGAACCTGGGTCCTCTGGTAGAACAGCTGGTGCTCTTAACTGCTAAGCCATCTCTCCAGCCCCCATAAATAACTTTTAGGACCTACTTTTTTGATTCCTGCTCTTCTTTAAGCTAAGGCTTGAATTCTTTAAAGCGGAGAAATTTCAGGAGGTAAGGGGGGGAAATCTGTATCAAAATGATTGAATGCACTGTACCTTTATGTAATAGACAGAATTGCAGCAATGTTGGGACTGTGTGTTAAGTTTAATGTCTGGGGTTTGAACTTACTGTTAACATTTCTGTTTTGGCCATTTTTTTAAGCTTGAGAAAGAAGCGATGAAAGATGTCATCACCAAAGCAGTGGAAGAAGAAAGGAAAAATCTGGAAAAAGTTCATGCTGAAGAACGGGAAATGTGGAAGGCAGAGCATGCAAGAGATCAGGAAAGGGTAGCGGAGGCTATCCAGGCCGCCGTCCAGGAGCAGCGGGTGATGAGTCAGGTAAGTCACCCAGAAGTGTGGCTCCTTGGTCCCCATCCCTCAGAGGAGAAGGAACCTTGCTATTGCTACCTTACTTGAAATCGTTTTAGGAGGCAGGAATTTTATTTTTATCACAGTATTTCTGTTTTGACCTGTTTTTTTTTAATATTCAATAATTTTTTACCTTCCTAGTATTAAAAATCCTATAACATAACATATTTTGTTTTTCTTTTATTTAAGAAAGATCAGAATCTATGTTTCTATTTTGTCATTCTAACTGTATTAAGCACCCCACATTCATTCATTCATTCATTCATTCATTTATTCTCCCCTTTCCTACCTTTCATGCATACACATGTGCATGTATGCAGGAATATGTGCACATTCACACAGTAAATAATGTATTTGATTAGAAAAACGTTTGATTCAAATAAATTATCTCTGACTTACATACCTGTGTATCTTTAATTGGCAGCAATAACTAACATAACCTCACAAGTCTCCCCATGGTCTCTTGAGGAAATGTACTGTGAGCCAGCATGTCTTCCACACAGAATAACTTTTGCCCATGATCTCCCAAAGCTTCATTTCCACAGTCAAACTTGTGTGTTCTGTTTTACCAAGGTTCAGGCTTTGAATGGGCAGAGGTGCTTGAATAAAAGACAAATGCATAACAAGACAAAGACAGCTGTCATGGAAACCTATATTCTCTGTAGGATGTCAGGCTTCTATATGGCATAGCACAACATACCATTTAAAATGTGTCCCCTCAAAATCTGGGCATGGCAGTGCCTACTTGTAATCCTAGCTCAGGAAATAGAGGCAGGAAGATTGGTGGTTGAAGACCAGCCTCAGCCATGTAGCAAGTTTGCAGCCTGCTTGGGCTACGTAGGACCAAAACACAAACAGCACAAATGTGTCCCCTGGAAGTTGAGAATGTGATGAAAATTCTTAGAAATGTAAGCTTTTGATCCAACCTGTCTATCTGAATGTGAATTTCTCTGATTGCACACTGGGTAGGAAGTGGCCATAAGGGAAGCAATGTGAGTGTGCTGGCCTATCAGATGCATTTGGGGTCATTTCCAAAGGCTGACTTCAGTTAGTCACACAACTGATATTTCATTGCTTGAAGCCTATACTCCTGCTCAGGGAAACTGGCAGAAACATGGCTTTTGTGGAAAGCTCTGAGAAGCTCACACCTCACCTGATTATTTAGGATAATCAAATAAGTAGCTACAATCAAACTTACTCTTTGCTGTATTAATAACTAAAGTGACTTCTTGTTTCTCCCCAGTGCCATTTAGCTACAGTAGTAGAAAAGCATTTCTTTAGACACAGTAGTAGAAAAATAGTAACCCAGACTTTTAAAAGATGATAGGAAGCTGACAAAGGTGTCATGTAAAGTGTTTGGTGGTCAGTTGGCATGAAAAAGCAAAGCTGCAGAGGTGTGAGGAGCTTGCTGTGCACAGGTTAGTGCTTCAGGGGAGAGCAGAGCAGAGAAGTGCCCAGTTTAGCTGAAGCGGTGCTGTCGTCTAAGAACAAACAGGCTGGGAGACATTGGAGCAGGCACCAATCCAGAAATACCCAGTCCCTCCTAGGATTGATACATACAGTGATCATGTGACAGATTAGGCAGACCAGGGCCTCTCTGCACATCCATGCTTTGAGTCTGTATTCCCTAGAAGAAGGCCTAGGTAGTCTAAAAATTTATTAAAATTACACAAAACTGTACATATGTGCAGATTTTTCTGCAAAGACAAATTTTACTTTTATTACATTCTCAAAAGAATTTTAATTAGGAAAGTTTTTTAAAATATTGCAATTGGCTTCCCAATTTCTATGATTAAATTGTAAATTTTATATATCTAAAAAGGAACTAGGCAGATATTAACATTCTTTGAAAGGAAGGCTAAGCAGCCCTGTTAGATTGATGGCTTAAGTGCCACCAAAATTAGCTTCATAAAAGTAGGAAAATATTAGTAAAAGTTATCAAAATTTTTCCAGATTCTTGTACCCATCCAAATGTTTATTCAAGAAAAAAATAGTTAAATATTACTAAGCTAGCTTCCTGAAGTTCTAACCAGCTCCCTTACCATTTCCATCTCCTTAGTGCAGCTTTGGACAGGGCATTAACTGAAAGCCCAGTCTGTAGCCCCTTGACGAGGTGCCAGGCTTGCAGCCCCACAGAAGCTGCATGCCTAAAGGCTTGTTAGGTGACCGGCTCTGCAGCTTCCTGGAAAACCTGCTCTTTGTTTGTGTCGTTCAATGTAGTAAGTACTTTTACCTTTGCAGTAGCCTTTTTTATTAATTCTTTGAGAATTTCATTTGTGAATACAGTGAATTTTGATCATATTCCCATTCTTCTCAGCTCCTACCAGATCCATCCTGCCCCATAGGAAAGCCCTACATCTAGGATGGTTGTCAGTGATAGGGAATGATGATGATTATCGACTCAGCTACAGAAATACCTGTTAGGGTAAAGTAGAGGCTGGAAAAAACCAAAGAGGAAAAATCTAGAGGAAAAACTCATTTTCCATAAATGGCTTTGAAAAGCTCTGGTTAAGGTCATGCACATCCTGAGAAGGGCCTGTGGCCCACTGCCTCTGGCTAAGGTCACACATGTCCTGAGAAGGGTCTGTGACCCGCTGGCCTCTGGCTAAGGTCTTGCACACCCTGAGAAGAACCTGTGACTCGCTGGCTTCTGGCTAAGGTCACGCACATCCTGAGAAGGGCCTGTGACCCGCTGCCCCTGGCTAAGGTCACACATGTCCTGAGAAGGGCCTGTAACCCGCTGACCTCTGGCTAAGGTCACACATGTCCTGAGAAGAGCCTGTGACCTGCTAGCCTCTGGCTAAGGTCACATGCACATCCTGAGAAGGGCCTGTGACTCACTGGCCTCTGGCTAAGATTCAGAAAGCAGAGACTAGAGACTAGGTATGCTGTAGAGCTGTAATTACTGTGTCCAGGTTGCCATAGCAAGGGAACCTTCTGGAAAAGGGTGGAAAGCTCAGTGATTTGAAATACTAAGGAAATCTATGCCTCCACCTTTTAGTAGATCACTAATGTAAAGCTCAAATAAGAAAGTTCAGTAATATATATGACAAAGACTGCAGGCTTTGCAGAATTAATCTCAAAAAGTTACTACATGAGACAGTCCCAAACAATGTGTTTTAGCAGTCACACGGTGGGGAATAAATATAGAAGAACAGAAAAGATCTGTTTCTGAGTCACTGCTTTGTATTATTTTAAATGTGCATTGTTTAGAAAAAAAACTATTCAAAGAAACAGGAAAATAAAATCCACAGATATATAGAAAATCAGTCAGAAATACCTAATAATGGCTTAAAAGACTAAGACTTTATTCTGCATCATGAAGAACTCAGTTTTTGTCTGCATTTATAAGCCATTGTCTTCTTTATCACAAGTGCCTGGGCTCCTTGGGAACCACAGGTCTTCTGAAGGCTGCTCATGGACTTTCAGAATGGTGCCTTCTTTTCTTCCTACCCAGAGCAGGTGTACCTGCTGAATGTGACTCTTCCTGCCACTTCCAGGAGTACTGGCACCCAGATTGCCAGGAGCCATCCCTGGTGGTGGACAGGTACCAGCAGAGGATGTAAGGAGTCGGCAGGGGAAGGAAGTGAGCCAGGCCATGATAGTCAAGAGAATCTTGCAGCCTGACTGACTAACAGCCAGAATTCTTCTTTATTTATACAAAATTTAGTAAGCAGGGATATATCCATGATGTTCCAAAAGACAGATCATATCATTTTTGGCTTTGGTCATGTGTTTCACTTCTTCTTGCTCATCTTTTAGTCCACATTAATAAACTATGACAGAACAGAGTTATCATTTCCAATCATTTTCCCTCAAGTTTTGACATCATTAATAAACAGTTATCATTCTTACTCATTAACCCCATAACCTAATTTTAAGACTCTAGAAGCATATGACAGCCTGTTCTTAGGCTCATAGCTTTGGTTGCTTCAAGGACACTAGACCAAAACAAAAATCTTCAAGCCACCCTGGACATTTTGCCATGTCCCAAGCAGTGGTGGTCAAAGTGCCCAGGAAAATCCTCAGGCTAAGGCTGCTGCAGTTATTATTCAAATTCTGGCATAATACAATCAATGTTAGAATTTATATCTTTATAGAATTGGTCTATATGTCTAATCCTGGCATTCTGTTGTCCCTTGGTCATATGACATTATAGTGGCTCTACATGAGCTAACTTTTCTGAGAGAGGGAGGTTCTGACACCTCATACTTTTACCATCTTTCCACTCCATACTTTGCTCACCAATATGTCTCTATGTAGGGCAGAATTGTATACCATGTAATTGTCTGAGTGTACAGTGGGAAGAGGCTTGTAATCTGAACTGTGGACAACTCCTGTAGCCCACCAAATCTTGTTGACTTTTTTAAGTTTACTTAGTTTTGAATATCTTGTTCCTGTGTAAGTACAGGGACAAATGTTTCAAGAATGTCTCATAGCCTCATGAAGAGACCTCTGGCTTCTTTATGTGTCACAACCTCCAAGGCATAAGGAAGACCTTCAAGTAGACAAGAATATCTCCCTAAAAGCGGGTGTTAGGGGGATAGTATGTTCAGGACTTTTCTGGGTAAGCTTAGAAGCAGCATTCCTGGGAGAAGGCATAAATGATTCATAAGGAATTTTCCACCAATCCAATATCCTCAAATTGTACAAATATTAAAAGTGCCCCAAGTATGCTACGGATGGAGATGCAAACCAAAGATGTCATGGCATCTATCATGCAGCTCAGCTCTGCTGGGTCTTTGTCAAGAAGCTATGCTGGTTTTATGACTTCTGCCAATCCATTCAGATATGGCTGTGCCAAAGATCATATGTCTTCCACAGTTACTTTCTTTCACAACCTGAGTTTGATTGAGTCATGTGTTTAAAAATTGTCTGACCTTACTCATTTGGGAGCTTTGTATATGATCTCTGCCCACCCCCATGTCTCCTAGGAGGTCCAAGTATCTATCTCACCAAATATATTCCAGAAAATGTCCTGTCCTAAGGCAAGTCAGGGATGGCAGTTGCCTACAATTAACCCTACACTAGTGGACATCTGATCACACACATCCAGCATAGTCATCAAGAGGACCATTGGCTTTTTTTGATGGCATCAGATATCATGTAGAGGTTTCATGTGGAAATGTCACTGTGTGTATTCTGTAGCAGCCAGTTATTAGCACAGAAATGCCCTGAACATTTCTCAGTGTCCCTGGGCTTCTGCTCTCCACACCTGGACCTGTCATCAGTTCTGCCTTAGCTCCTGCTGATGTCTCCTCCTGTAAGTCACCAGGCTTTACACATTAGTCACTAAATTCTCTTAGTCTTTATATGTGCATCTGTGTAGGCCTGGGATGCCCAGGTCATATGATAGGCTTAGAGGTGCTTTTGAGACTCATCCATGCAAATTGTCCTATGACTGCTGACCACACTCCCATCAGCACTGCACACAGTTCCTGTTTCTCGACCCTTGACCTGTCTTCCTACAGTGCCCATCCTGGCAGGGTGAGGTGGGTTCTCCTTGAAGTCACCTTTCACAGATCTGGTTCCACGTTTATTTTTAATATTTTGAGTTTGTTTGTACATTAGCAAAACCAGCTTGCTTCTCCATTCTTCCTCAGTCGTCAGCCTGATCAGAGGTAAGCATAGCCTCTGAGAAGCTTCTTGTGTGTATCCTGTCATCTCTGTCTGTCTGTCTTTCTGGCATGTGCTATCTCACTTCATTCCCCTGCTCCCAACCCCCAGTAGAGTAGAGGCTAGCCCTCCTGATGTCCCTGCGTAGGTGAAACCTTGCTGCAGCTCTTCTCCCATGAAGAAACCATAAAGTTCTCTGACCCGGCAGAGCTGGGAATGTTCTTGTGCTGCTGTAACACCATCTGCCATCTTTGTTCTTACGTGCTTCAGGCCTCAGGAACAGCCTTTGTCATACCTTGTCATTGCTGACAGGTGAGACAGAACCCAGTGCCGTGTGAGCACTCCCAGGAAGACTGGTGGGGTGTGTGCGGTCCACCACCCTTCCCTTCAGCAGATTTGTTGAGCAAAGGGGCTCCCTGTTACCATGTCCTGGTAACTTTGATGTGATTGACTCCATGCTCACCCAGGGAGAATGAACTTGTCCTTGTATGTGGCTTCTTGTGGGGTCAGTTTGTGCCTGTGTTGCTGTTGATTCTGGGTGTTCATGGGATGAGGTCATCAAGGCTTCCTTTTCCACTCTTGCTGGCATCATATGATGTGATTATATCTTGATTTTTTTCTAAAACTCTCAATATAAAGGGAAAAGTAAATTAATGAATTTAATAGATAAAATAAGAGAAATAAAATTATTATAGGTGTAAAATACCAGCTTAAATAGACATTTAGAAATGACACACAATGCCTGCCACTGAAGAATAGACTTTCTGGAAGCTCCTTCCTGTGACCTCCTTGTATTCAGCCCAGAGTTTTATTGTTGTTTTAGAGACACAGTCTCATGTACAAAGCTGGAATCACACTCACTAAATAGCTGAGAATGTCCTCAGCTCCTGATCCTCTTGCCCTCCACCTCCTGAGTGCTGGGATTCCAGGCACATCTGCCACAACTGGCCTTATCCCAAATTTTAAAATAAATTTGTAGTCATCATTTTATGAATTAGTTGTACCCCCCCCCGGGAAAACTCATTGAAAAAAATCAATGAGTTATTATAAACCTCTCTGAAAATTTTCCCACAGGTTAAATTAATTTTCCTAAGTGAGTTATGTGGCTAAGCCAGAAATATAACTTATAAATAGACTTCCCCTTGGTGTATTAGTGATAGGGATCTGAAATTGTGTTCCTGCTTTCTGTTCCTACCCTGGAGCACTATAACTGTGAGTTTTAGATGTATAACTAATGTCCTTGTTATCCTTTGGAAAGCCCCTCAGATAGGAAGTGCTACAGAAGTTGACAGGCCATGATTGTATTATAAACAAGGAGAACAGTGATGGTCTTCATGTTCTGGGGTCACTCGGGCAGCTTTATTCTCCATGACTTTATAGGCTATTCTAGACAAAGAAGCCACTTTAAAGACTGGGGGAGGAATAGATGAAAGACTTCCTGTGGGGAGAAGAAGTCTTAGGAGGAGCTGCTAGTGGTTGTCCTGACATCATCAGTGACCACCACAGCGTTGGCTTATCACCTCCGGTGAGTGGACAGCACTTTTCTAGTTAGCTGCTAATGTGTCTGAGTTGACTTTTTACTTTTTCACTACATTCTTCCTAATCAGGAAGAGTTATGAGGCAGGTGCCGTTATCACCTCCAGTGTGGAGGTTCATGTTTGAGCATCTGGAAGCTGGAAGTCAGGTCCATCCCTCCCCCACACCCACACCCTTTAAGACCCATCCTGGGCTTTCTGGTTAGGACTAGAATGACTGTCCAGGGAGCCCCAGAGATGTCCTGTCTCTGTTTCCCACATGCTGGGATTACAAGCATATACTATGATGCTCAGGCTTTTACCTGGGTTCTTGCAGGTTGAACCTCAGTAAATCAGGTCCTCAGGCTTGCATAGTAAGCATTCAAATGACAGAGCCATCTCCCCAGCCCCACCTGCCTATACCACTGTGAAGATACAGGGGTTCTATAGCACATCGCAATGGGCATCTGACCTTGTCAGGTCCAGGCTCTCTAGAGGCATTGAAGTTTGCCACAAGTCATCCCCACCTTCACCTTCCATTTCCTCACCCCAAGGTTCTCATCTTTAGTATGAAGTACAGATTCGTCTCGGATAGGAATAGATAATTATATAAGAAAACCCTTGGGTGGCATTATTCTCCTGCTATTGATTGATTCTGTAATTTTTGCCGAGCACTGACCCCATGTTGTCAATTCTAGAGAAGGTTTTGGTACACAGAGCTAGCCCTTGTGAAGTATATAAGGTCAATTGAGAAGGGGCAATAGTAAACAAGACAAGTTTATATAGTATTGTGGGCTATGACAGAGAAAAAAAAGTATCACAACTATGTGTTCGACAGAGTCACTGGTGGGGAATTCCTTAGACATGGAAGGAAGCCAGAGTTGGGGAGTTAATATGCAGGTTATATGGTTCCACTCAAATGAATTCTTAAGGAAAGAGAATGTTGTGGTAGAAGTTACACAGTAGTTACCAGGGCCTTGGGAACTTCTGCCTGGTGTCTGGTGATAATATGAATTGTGATAAACTGAATTGTGGTGGTGGTTTCATTTGGCCAGACCTATCAATCATTAGAGCCATTTCTTTTATTTTATTTCAAATTTTATTTTTTATATGGATATTTGTGTTTTAATTTTACATAACAGCCATGGGTGTGGTGGGTATTGTGTTCCCTGAAATATTGTGTGTTCCCCGAAATAAACATATCTGGGGGCAGAGAACAGACAACCACTAGAATAAAGCCAAAAATGGTGGCTAGAAAATGGGAAGAGTAAGCCATAACAGAAGTTGGGCGGTGGTGGTGCATGCCTTTAATCCCAGCACTTGGGAGGCAGAGCCAGGTGGATCTCTGAGTTCAAGGCCACTTTAGAAACAGCTAAGCATGGTGATCCATGCCTTTAATCCCAGAAATCCAACCTTTAATCCCAGGGAGTGGGGGCAGAAAGAGAAAGGTATATAAGGCGTGAGGACCAGGAACTAAGGAGTAAAGCATGTAGTTAGTGAAGCATTTGGTTAGTTAAGCGTTCAGGCTTTGGAGCAAGACAGTTCAGCTGAGATTCATGTAGAGGAGGACTCAGAAGCTTCCAGCCTGAGGAAAAAGCATTACCTGAGGAACTAGCAAGGTGAGATAGCTGTGGCTTGTTCTGTGTCTCTGATCTTCCAGCAATCACCCCAATAACTGGCCTCGGATTTATTTTTATTAATAAGACCTGTTAAGATTCCTACTACACATGGGTTCCCCTGTCCTCTCCCTTCCCGCCCCTGCCTTCCCCCCAGACCCTCCTCCCCATTCCCATCTCCTCCAGGGCAAAGATTCTCCTGGGGATTCAGTTCAACCTGGTAGATTCAGTACAGGCAAGTCCAGACCCCTCCTTCCACACTGAGCAAAGTGTCCCTGCATAAGCCCCAGGTTCCAAACAGCCAGCTCATGCACTAAGGACAGGTCCCAGTCCTACTGCCTGGGTGTCTCCCAAACAGTGCAAGCTAGTCATTTGTCTCACTTATCCAGAGGGCCTGATCCAGCTGGGGGCTCCACAGCCTTTGGTTCATAATTCATGTGCTTCCATTAGTTTGGCTATTTGTCCCTGTGCTTTTTCCAATCTTGGTCTCAACAATTCTTGCTCATACAATCCCTTCTCTTTCTCACCAATTGGACTCCTGCAGCTCCATCTGGGGCCTGCCCAAGGATCTCTGTATCCACTTCCATCAGTTATTGGATGAGAGTTCTAACACGACAGTTAGGGTGTTTGGCCATCTGATCACCAGACTAGGTCAGTTCAGGCTTTCTCTCAACCATTGCCAGTAGTCTACAGTGGAGGTATCATTGTGGATTTCTGGGGACCTCTCTAGCACTTTGCTTCTTCCTGTTCTCATGTGGTCTTCATTTATCATGGTCTGTTATTTCTTGTTTTCCTTTCTGTTCTTGATCCAGCTGGGATCTCCTGCTCCCCTAAGCTCTCTTTCCTTCGAACCTTGCCCTTCATTACCCCCCTCTCACGTCCAGGTTGTTCATGTAGATCTCATCCATTTCTCTGTCATTGGGCGATCCCTGTGTCTTTCTTAGGGTCCTGTTTTCTAGGTAGCCTCTCTGGAGTTGTGAGTAGTAGTCTAGTCATCTTTTTTTTACATCTAGTATCCTTCTCCTATGAGTGAATACATACCATGTTTGTCTTTTTGAGTCTGGGTTACCTCAATCAGGATGATTTTTTCCTAAATCCATCCATTTGCCTGCAAACCTCATGATGCCATTGTTTTTCTCTGCTGAGTAATACTCCATTGTGTATATATACCATATTTTCTTTATACATTCTTCAGTTGAAGGGCATCTTGTTTCCAGGTTCTGGCTATTACAAACAATGCTGATATGAATATAGCTGAGCAAATGCCCTTGTGGTATGATTGAGCATTCCTTGGGTATATGCCCAAGAGTTGTATAGCTGGTTCTTGGGGGAGCCATTTCTTAGTAAGTTGTGGTTTTTAAGACAAAATTCCTATTTTATTAAAATTTTAAAAATGGGTCAAGTTTTGTTGAGATTAAAAATCTGTTTTGTATTAAATATCTGATGCTTGTTGATAATCTGTAGATAAGCCTAGAGAAGAGTATGGGCCTATTTCATCCTGCTACAGAGAAACCTGCATACCCATGCCTTATTGACTGTTATGATCACAAGGAAGTGGAATTAACAAGTTGTAGGTAATGGAAATGTATATAAACACAGTGGACTTTTACTCAGCTATACAGATGAAATTTGTAGGTAAACAGATGGATCTGGGAAGTAATATATTAAATGAGGAGACTCAAACTCAGAAATACAACCAAACCAAACCCCAAACAAGCAAGCTCTTACATTCTCCCTTATGTCTGGATCCTAGCTCAATAATGTTTGTTTGTATGTATATGAACAGGAGGAAATGCGGATAAAACCTAAAATGTAGAGGCTAAGTGAGGGTGAAAGGATGCTGAGGGGCTCGGGGGAGGGCAGAAACGACAAGGCGGGCATGAAAGCGGAGACAGCTGGGACGGAAGGATGCATGTGGGTGGGGCAGGGAGATGGAAACTAAAACAGGTTCTGCTAGGAAGTGGTGAGGTGGCACCTTTGAGATGCCAAGTATTTGTGACTCTGGTTTATACTTTGTATGCTAATTTAAAAATTCTTGAAAAAAATCTGGTCTGAAGTTGGGTGCCTCATCAGGGTTAGTGTTTGGAACAGATAAGATATGGGTGCTGTTTAAAGCATGGGACAGGGCTCTGACATTTTCTTATGGAGTGTAGCCATCTTCTAACTATAGATGACACAGTTTGCTTCAGATTGACTGTTTAGTGGAGGTGATTCTGCACATATGCTTGTACTTCATAAGGGATAGTGACAGTCGCCCATGTTTGGGGGCAGAGCTTCCATCCTGTTGGATGCTCAGAGTTTCCTGTGTGCACAGCTGAGTGACAGAGGACAGCACTCTATCAGCTCTTTTAGTAGTACCAGGTGTGTGTGGGTCCCCAGAGGCTGGCCCATATTCTGTGTAGCCTACCCATTCAGAGAAACAGGAGACTTGAATGAACCATGTTAATGGAAATGAGCATCTTCTCTTGGCTTTTGAGTCCAGACAGAAGGTTAGAACACGGGAGAATAGGCCTCAGGTAAGCAAGCCTGAGTGCTAGACCATCTCTGAAAAAGGAAGTGCAGGAAGCCTGCCTGCAGACCCTCTGCAGAATTTGCTGGCCTGGCATCACCTAAGGAGGCAGGAGCACACAGGGAAGAAACACACCTTCCTTCCATCCGCAGACCTTACTTGAGGGCTGTTTCACTTTGGCTTTCATCCTAAGACAAGACCCATTCTACTACAGAGTGTACCTTTTAGAGATATTAAAAGGAAGATTTGTAACCCCGGCTTATTTTCACATTAAGTTAAGACCTTTGCTGAAGGAGGGGAAGTGCATTGGTAACAGACCCCAGGCACAGACAACAGAGTTCGTTAACTTCACTGTTGCAGCATAGTGCTTGTGAGGGATCCCATCTGACACTGCAGCCTCTTTGTGGCTTACAACCAACCACAGCCTCTGTAATTTTGGGGCTATGTTTTCTTAGAAGCCACAGATTCTCAGATATTATAATCAGGGCTTAAATTTTCTTAAACAGATTGAGCATTGCCCCTAACCCTTCTTAAGAAGGAAGTGAGAGTTCTGTCCAGGCTTCCCAAGCTAGATACTTTCCCAACCCCAAACCATGCTGTACTGATATCTTAGGTTTGGATTCATTCACTTTGCAGTTTTTACTGAATTATTTGATGGGTTCCTCATTTGTAATGGACAAAGTTCAGTGACATTCTTAATTGTTAAGAATGTAGAATCCAGAAGGAAAGCTTAGCTAGGATCCCCATTTGTCTTCTTTGCCCCAGCCTTTCCCCTCCTATATAACTGCTACCCACTTTATTTAACGAGAAAACCATATTCTCCTTATGCATGCAGAGGGTTAGGATTTGTCCCAGATTGCCCGTATGTCATCCCCATTTCCATGCCTCTTTAATCATCAGAACCTACTCATTGTGCCAGAAAAGTAGTCCATTGAAAATGAAAGTGCTTAGCCTGGTATGGGGGTGCCCACCTGTAGTCCTATAGCCTGTTATGGGGGTACCCATCCATAGCAGCACTTGGGAGGTGGAAACATGAGGTCAGGAGTTTAAAATCATCCTCTAGGCACATGGTTCTCAATCTGTGGGTTGCGACCTCCATCACAGGGGTTGTATATTGGATATTTACATTACAGTTCATAACAGTAGCAAAATTACAGTTATGAAGTAGCAATGAAAATAATTTTATCATTAGGAGTCACCACAACATGAGGAACTGTATTTAAAGGTCACAGCTTTAGGAAGGTTGAGAACCAGTGCTCTAGTACATGACACACTCAAAAAGCAAAAACAAAATAAATAATAAAAATATAGTAACAATAGAATATTATCTTCATATGTATATTGTCCCCTCTAGCCTAGTCTTATTCTTTTTAAATTTTTTTTTATTTTATTTGTGTGTATGAGTATTTTGTTTTTGTCTGTTTGTTCACTACATGCCTGCCTGTTGCCTGTGGTAGTTAGAAGAGGGTATTGGATTCCCCTGGAACTGGAGTAACAGATGGTTTTGAGCTGCCACGTAGGTGCCAGGAATCAAACCAGGGGATTAAGCAAGTATTCTCCAAATCCAGCTGCTAATGGAGATGGGGACCACGAAGACTATGTTCTCTGTGTTCCAGGTGGCAACAGGAGATCTTGGGAACTGGACTAGAGGTCATCATGTTGTGTGTTGGCTGCATTTTACCAATGTCCTGAAATTTTGAATGAGGCCAAATTGAAAAGTAATGACTAATGATAAGAGCTAAATATTCTTGGTAGTCCTCATGAGATAGCCTTGAATATGACACACACCAAACAGGAGAGTGTTACAAATGCGTTCTGGAAATGGCTGGATATTTAACATGCAGGAAGAGGGGGCTTCCTGGCTCATGTAGTGGTGGCTGAACTGTTGGAGGATGGACAAACAAACACTGAAGAAAACAAAACTTGAAAAGAACAAACCTGGCGACTGGGATGAGGACGTAGTCACATAACTCTAAGAGCTGCATTTTGGCTGGGAGTTGGGGTGTGGCATTTAAGTGCAGTCTTCCTGCCCCAGCTTACTTCTGAAGCAGAAAAGGGACATTAGTGAAAAAATGGGTGAAGTGCAATGAAAACTGATCATCATCTAAGGATACAGTGCTTTGCATCTGTTGGAACTGTTGTCTCTGTGTCTGAAATTGTTAGAAACTGTAGAAGTAACGCAGCCTCAGTTGGAAGAGCATGTAGGAGATTCAGTGATATTTTCCCCTTTCTAAAACCCCTGTTCAATGTAGCATGCCTGAGAGACTTTCCAGCTCATGGCTCAGGGGAAACTGAATAAAGGGAAGGTTTGGAGTATAAGAAAGAAGGCAAGGTCTTGCAATCAAGAGCAGGAGCCCCTTTGAAATATAGCTTTTCCCCTGAAGTGGAGTGGGTTAGCAGAGGCAAACACTCTGTGCTGAGTATTGAGAACCTCACCTCCCCATCCACCCCCATTTCAGTTCTCAGATGCTGAGGGCCATGGGAACTGGAAGATTTTTTTTCTGAGTAATCTGGACAGCCAGAGATGAAAGACCTAAGTACATTGTTATAGGAAATGGCCCCAGGGAAACAAGCAGCCAGATGGATCTGTTCTCAAGACCTGGGCCACAGGCTGCAACTGCAAGCTCTGGGTTGTCATCCTGTGTGAGTGTATGACTCTTTAAACAAAAGAGTCAAGTATGAAGAGACGGCTGCTTGTGAGCACAGAGAATAAAGGAAAGATTTGGGGGGATAAGAAGTTATTAAAAGCTATCCTTGATTCCTCAGAGATGGAGGCATGCACACCAGACAAAGAAGACTCTGTGTTTCTTTTTAATTTTTTTTATTTATTTTATTTGTATGGGTGTTTTGCCTGCATGCATGTCTGTGCACAAGAATGTCTGGTACCCACAGAGACCAGAAGAGAGTGTTGGCCCCCCGGAACTGGAGTTACAGTTTTTATAGATGTCATGAGAGGAGTCTAAATATATAGATGTAGCCCATCTGGTCCCTCACCTGCCACCTTCAGCAAATGCACAAACCTACCTTCAGAACCATGGCCTGAGGTCCTCCTTGTTTTTGAGACACCTTCGCTGGATAAGTGTAGGTGCCTTCCCTCATCAAACAAGCTCTGTTTACAGCAAATGGAGACCATCACAGGATAACACAACTGGACCAGTGCTAGATCAGCAGATTGTGGGTGCCTAGCCCTAGTGGATATATGTGTAGCACAGGGCCTTCATTCATGGCTCAGGCAACATTGTGGAAGAGGGGACAGAAAGATTATAAAAGCCAGAAATCCAGGAATCCTGATGAGAAACCATCTATACTAGAAATGGCTGCATAAACAAGACCAGGACAATGGCAACAGCAATAGATGTGCTGAAATGGGAGGTGGGAAAACCTCATGAGTCCCGCCTCTGGACAAAGAACTGTAGGCAACTAATGGCTGCTAGTGGAAGGAGAATTAGCCTTCTCAGGGTCAGCCTTTTTATGGGGTGTACAGTGTGGAGTAGGCAGTCCTGTGAATAGAGGCTTATCTCTGTCCCGCCCTGTCCCACAGCTGCTTCCCAAATCATCAGAGGCTTATATTAATTATAAATGTTTGGCCATTAACTCAGGCTTGCTACAAATTCTTACACTTAACCCATAGTTCTTACCTATGTTTAGCCACATGGCACATAGCCTGTTATATCATTTTCTACATGTCCTGCTTGCTCGTCATCTCCTGACTCTGCCTTTCTTCCATCTCTATCCTCAATTGAACTGTACCGCCTAACCTTATTTTGCCTCACCATTGGCCAAAACTGCTTTATTATCAACCAATGAGAACAACATATTCACAGCATACAAAAGGGCATACGTCAGCACAGCCCTGAAAATATATCCACACAACAAAAACAGACTCAGCAGATTGTGTGTGTGTGTGTGTGTGTGTGTGTATATATATATATATATATATATATATATATGTATATACATATATATATGTATATATATATATACTTACATGTAAAATATGTAAAAATAAATAAGCTATCAGTTTGGGAGTATTGGGAGAATATTTTCAAGGTGGGATCTTGGAAGGTGCTGGAAGGAGGAAGGGGATGGAGGAGGTGATATACGTTAATTAAAAAATGTGTAAAAATTTTAAAAAATCATGTGATAATTTAAAAAGCTAAAGTCAATCCATGCTGATATAGAAAAGAACCAGGCAGTCCATCAGAAGGCCTGCAGCTTTATGGAACTCAGCTCAATCAAAACTGGGAAGTTGTAATTCTGTACTAATCCTTCATCACTTATTAAATCTAGAGTTAGAAGGTGTAGCTTTCTAGATTATGGAGACTCATGTCTGATCTGCTTATAACCAGGTTCATAATGAAATTTAAGAAACAAAGCAAATACATTCTTTTAGATTCCGGACAGTATGTCCCTCCTGTGGCCCACAAGCCTCACTACCCCAGGATAGCTAGGAATTGGTCCTAATACAAAATTGTAAATTTACTTAAGAAGTTGGATTTTTTTACAATTTAAAAAAAAAAAACTCAAATATGTTTCTTAGAGTAAACTCTGTATTACAAGGTGGTGCAATGTCAAAAGGTACAATACTCCAGAGGGAAAACTAAACCAGCGTACCAGTGATGAGGAATCAGCCTGAGATCATATTCTCAAAGTGTTTAAAACTGCAGAAATTTCCATCCTAGAAATTCAGATCACCAGCTATACGATGAGGTAAAATAAAAACATTTTCAGACAAAGCAGATGCCCAGGCAAAAATCTCCTAGAGGAGATGGTCTGCCAAAGGAAGATCAACCAACACAAAACAGTGCATAGGTCCAGAATCCAGAGATTCTGATGGAAACAGATGCGGAGGGTCCCAGGGA
This sequence comes from Onychomys torridus, assembly GCF_903995425.1. Classification (NCBI taxonomy): domain Eukaryota; kingdom Metazoa; phylum Chordata; class Mammalia; order Rodentia; family Cricetidae; genus Onychomys; species Onychomys torridus. The sequence goes on from NC_050445.1 coordinate 158,904,327, forward strand.
TGTGGCTGACATGATCCCAGGGGATTAACAGCGTCTAGAAAGTCCACAAGTCCCTGGTGCCTTTGACTTTGCTGAGAAGGCCACAGACAAATGGAAGAGAACTTGGGAGCGGCATGGCTACAGTAGCTGCATCATCCCTGAGCCTGTCCTAGGAGGCCTCCGTGTTTTCAAAGTACTCTTTGTTTGTCAAGTACATCTGGCTTTCCTAAAATAAATAATAAGCATCTTCCTGTCTAGAGGATGGGAGATATCAAAAGAGAGTGGCCCCCATCTTTGAAACACTTCTTTTTAAGCACTGTAGTTATAGGCTGTCACATTAAACGGGGCAGCTGATGACAAATACAGAGAGAGTCAGATACAGAGAGAACACAGATCCAAAGACCTGCAGAGCTGAGCCATCCCAACTCCCCAGCATGGAGGACCATGGCTGAAACAGGTACTGGCAAATGCTTTCCCGTAACAAGCCAGAGAATAAATCCTTTAGGGTTTCAACCAAGTGTTGTGTGAGGGTTCTAATATAATGAGGGCATGTTTATCACTTAGTTGGTGAAAATCAATATAGTATAAGAGGATCATTTTTTAGTGTAGACTCACTAATACAAAGAATAAGATTTTCTTCTGAAGATAGCATTTTGCTTACTTATAATTTAGGGTCCCCATCATCTGAGTCACCAGTGCTCACATCCTGTGTCCTATGTCAGTAAGCTTCTGAGTTGATGGGGTATGTTGGTTTCCTGGCGGCATGTCTAGGACCTCCTGTATTCTCATCTCCTTTTGTCATTCATTACAGTGCAGACTAATTACTTCAAAGTCAAGATGGCCAAAAAGGCTGTTGCACCACACATGGTTTTTGAAATACAAAGTTTTCTTTTTACTCCATTGGTGTCTAGGTTCTAGATTCTAGAAAACCCTTCTGAACCATAGTTTGAGCTTTAAGTTTGTGTGGAAATGAAAGTGTATCGACACACAGGAAAGCACACGGAGTACCCTGACTCTTCACAGTTTGCACACTCCTGACTGTAGCTGGGCAGGTAAGACACTGGTGATAGTTTTACTTTGACTCACTTCATTCAGTGATAGGCAAAGTGAACTGAGGCAGTGTAAATACCCAAAAGTGCTCTATCATTGGGCTACACCCACAGCTCTTTTTCTCATTTTAAGGCAATGTTTCACCATGTTTTTCAGATGGGCCTTGAATTTGCTTTGTAGCCCAGGCTAGCCTTGAGCTTAGTTCCCCCTGCTTGAGACACTCAAGTATCTGTTACTTTTATTTTTAATAGATACATAATAACTCCACATACAATTATAATGGGCTCTAATGTCTCAGCACATGTATATATTGTGTGTTAAATCAAGGAAAATGACATATTCCTCACATTTTTACATTTGTCAATTCTGTTTTGAAAGATCCAATATACTATTTTGTTTGTAGTTATCCCACTGTGCCATAGGACACCAGAACTCTGTCCTCCATTGACCAGTCTCTTTCCATACCCACCACTTGTGTGTGTGTGTGTGTGTGTCTGTGTGTACATGCGCAGGTACAATGTAACTGATCCTAGAAATTACGAACAGAAGAAGTAGCTCACCAGTTTGGAGGCTGGAAGTCCAGGAAGGATAGTATTGGCATTCTGTTCCCAGGCCTCCCAGGCTGTATCACTCCAGGCCTGTGGCAGGACAGCAGGAACAGTAAAAGCAAAGATCACATGGTAAAACAGGGAGTGAGGAATTCAGAGATGAGATTGCAGGAACTAACACAGCCCACTAGAACAAGACTAGTTAGTCCCTTCTAGAATTCCCCAATGATGTAGGTACCTCCATCAGGCCCCACCCCGTAATACCACAGCATGGGCTAAACCTCCCCTACACAAACATTGCCAGTTCCAAACCTTGCACACCCAGCTTCTGTTAGCACTTATTACACCAAATCACGCCACCTACTATACTGAAACATTGTGTTTCCATGTATGAAGAGAGTGAAAATCTAACTTCAGGCAAATCCATTGTCTGCCTTGCTTACTTGGCTGGGTGTAGACACAGGCTGGCCCTTATCCACAGTGAAGGGAATGAGAATTCGCACACACTTTTCCTTTCTCTGTGGACAATTAAGAGTGAGTTTGAAGAGTGTTATGGGGATGATGAGGCAGATGCTGACTTTGGGGAGAGGCTGAGATGACTGTGGGGAACTGACCAAGCCTGTTTGCCAACCCACATGGCAGGAATGGAAGCCGGTGCATTGGATTCCTGGGAGCCCTGGTATAGCAAGAATTGTTAGGAGGTCTTAATAATAAAAACAAATCCAGGGCCTGGTTTTGAGATGGATGCTGGGAGATCAGAGAAACAGAACAAGCCACAGCCACCTCACCTTGCCAATTCCTCAGTTGATCTGTTTCCTCAGACTGGAATCCTCTGAGTCCTTAGGATGGATCTCTGCTGAACTGTTGCTCAAAAGCCTAAAAGCTTAACCAGGCTAGTTCCTGGTTTTCATGCCTTATATACCTTTCTGCTTTCTGCCATCACTCCGTGGGATTAAAGGCATGAGTCACCATGCCTGGATGTTTCCAGTGTGGCTTTAAACTCACAGAAATCCAGATGGTTCTCTGCCTCCCAAGTGATAGGCGTGTGTACCACTATTTTCCGGCCTCTATATCTAGTGGCTGTTCTGTTCTCTGACCCCAGCTAAATTTATTAGAGTACACAATACTTTGGGGAACATAATATCACCACATTTCCCCTTTTTTTGTCTAAAATTTTAAAAATCTTATAAATAATACAAGAAAACTATATCCAATAAGTACATACAATATATATAATCAATAATTACATTAACGATGTCTAGTCCATTAACAATTGACAGATTCAGTCAAAAAACTCCATTATATTTATATTAACAATGTCCAGTCCAGTAACATTTGATAAACTCAAGACAAAAAAAATTCATTACTTATCCTATGTAAAACAAGTAGTTCCTTTTTAAAAGTAGATTCAGTAATTGACCTTTTTATCTTATCATATCCATATTCTCTTTTTCTTTTCATAATGGATTCAATAATCTACTTTTTGTTATTTTTATATCTTCCCCTTTTTCTTTTTAGAGTAGATTCAATGATCTACCCATTTATCCTATTATTTCTTTGTGCTGAAATGTGATTTTATTTGTATGTTAATAAATAAAGTTGCCTAGGGGTCAGATCTAATAGCAAGCCATAGCAGAAGTCTAGCAGTGGTAGCACACGCCCTTAATCCTGATTACATGACAGGCAGATCTCTGTGTGTTCAAGGACACAGCCAGCATGGAGACACACCCCTTTAATCTCAATACCAACCATAGAGACCTGGAGGTCTGTACAGACAGGCAGTGATGAGGAGGTCATGTGGTTGGGTTTACAACCAATGAGAAGGCATAACAGAAAGTCAATAAAAAGACATACTCAGGAAGCAGGTCTCTTTCTGAGGGGAAGGATGACAGTGGCAGCAATGAAGGGTAAGAAATGGTTTTAGTCTCAGCTCTTAGACTGCTCTGACCTCTTGGGCTTTTAACTCTGAATTTGGCTCTGAGTTTCTTATTTAATAAGACTGTTACATCTACACCCTGGGCCAGGTCACAAGAGTGGCTTGAGCTTTCAGGGTCTTTGATGTCTGCCTGGCTTTTCCTATTCCTCTCCTGCCACCCCTACAAGAACTGCCAGACAAATTTATTTGTAACAAGCATCCAGGGTCCAGCAAGCACCTCTCACAGGCCACACCCTGTCTTCTCTTAGAAGGGCTGTGCAGACAGACATAAGACATCTCTTGAAGGAGATAGGAGGCTCCAGGATCTGGAACTATGTTTTACAGGTACTACTGGATACTTCGCAGATAACTTGTAAAGTGAACACATGAGCAGAAGGCAGCTGACCACAGATGAGAACTCTGTGGCATCTGAAATCTGACCCTTGCATCTTATAATCACCTGCTTTCTATGCCTTTCTACAACCATGTGTAACTTTTAAAATAATACTAATTATGTTTAATATGCATATTACATGATAAATGTGATTTACTTATTAAAAAACTGGTAAAAATAAGTCATTATGCAACTGTATAAAGGAATATAAACCATGCTATGAAAGACTCTAAGAGCCTAAGAAAATATCCAGAGCATGTTTCCGTTGAAAACTTCCAGAGATAGTAGGTAGCACATACAGTATAATCTGACTCTTTATGTCCAGTTTCCTCCCTACTCTGCCCCTTATTCTCTATACACATTTGCATGTTTACACGTTTGCATGTGTATTACTGTATGCTCACACTTTCTTACATTCTACAAAGTTCCTACAGTCAATAGACTTGTGATAGTGAATCATTATTGTCTTATATTTCCTGGGTCATATATACATGTCTAAACTGATTGAGGAAAAACTAAGAGAAAACATTCATAGATCTCAAGAATCAAAATTGAGGAGAATACTCAGTGACCCTGGTGTTACCCAGTAGGAAAGTCCTGACATCTGTGGATAGATGGAAGTTAAGTAATTGTGATTTGTAGCATTCATTTCAGTCTAGCACTATCATTTTATTTATTTTAATTAAGAATATAAGGGTAAGGTACTATTTTTGCTGACAATAATGTTGCTTTCTAAGAAGTCTGTCTGTCTTAGAATATTACCTACTCTCCCCTTTCTGTTTATCTGCTGTTCTGAAATCCCTCAGGTTTCTGCTACCCAATTCAGTAAGGCAGGGAGTTCCTCTTTCCTCCCTAGAGGTCTCATTTCACATGGCAGCTGACAGGGTGGAGTTTTACCTGGTGTCCAGCTCTCAGCAATCAAGCTTGCTACCCAGACTGAATCTGAGGACTGCTGTGGAAGAGTAAACACCGAGTTTGTGTGGGTAGAGAGGACAGGGAGGCAATCTGACAGAACCAGGAGTGATGGGTTGCTGAGGAAGCAAGTGGCATCTGTGAGGTCCATCACTTCCTTCAGAAAATGGCTCATTCCATTTCTTTCCTCCTAATGCCTCTGTTACCAAAAGCTGTTACAGGGGTACCCTCCCACCTAAAGATTGGCCTGTAACAGAAGGAGCTGCACCCTAAAAAGCCCTTCAGTCATATAAATGCACAAGTGTGTCTTTGTGCATGCCGTACTGACCGTGCTTTCCAACCCCAAACAGGAAGCTGTCAGAGCAGCAATAATAGAAGAACAGAAGAGGAGCGAAAAGGCCATGGAGGAGGCAGTGAAGAGAACAAGAGACGAGCTGGTGGAGTACGTGAGGGAGCAGAGAAGGGTAAGTGTCCTGTGCAGGTCCCTGCTTTGCACCTCTGTGACAGCAGAGGCTTTCACGTGGGATATGGTGTTGAGATGTTGAAAAATACCCTTAGTATAAAACTAGTAATCTCCTTGGAAGGTTATTTTCTCGAATAATTATATATTAAACGATTATCTCTGTAAATATCCTATTAGACAAGAACCAAGCAACAATGAGCACTCTGGAAGATAGTTTTGGACTTGAGAGGGGCTGCTATGTGTTTGTAGATTCCTTTAATTCTTGTAGGCACTTGCATATGCTCTTGAGACTTCTTCGTTAACCCGACTGTGGTCCTAACAGATTTCATTACAGTCAGCAAATAAATATCACATTGCTCTGGTTCCGTCTCAGAGCAGGTCAAAGCATGCTGCTCAGAATTCAGAAAACAAGCTGCAGGGACTGGAAAGTAGAACAAATTTCACTTACTGTATTTCCACAAACGTTGGGTATAATAGGAATGTAAGAAGTACTGTTAAATGGGATGTGTAATCACTGTAATAAGGACATAGCATGTTACACTAAAGCGTTTTCATATGTTTTGTTTACATGCCTAGCAGATGCATGTAGAATACGGTAATTCCTATATACTACATGCAGATACATACTATAAACTACCAGGCGTTCTACACCATAACAAGCATACAACCAGAACGGTATATAAGGAAATTTGGTGCATAATGTCTAAACTTAATTGTTGGCTGAATGGTCAAGTGGAAAATGTTGGCTGCTGACCTTTAGTTAGCAGCAAAGCGCTAAGAATGCAGTGAGAGTCAGGGCCACTCCAGGCCTGTACTCCCAGCTTGAAGTCAAGTCTATATGGTTCAGAGAAAATTCCTCTTCTCTGTGAGTCCTGTTAGATTTCAGCAAGTAGTTTGTCACCAGAATACAAAATTGATAAGGGATGTTTCCAGATAACTAGTCATCTACAGAAGCACTCTATATGTGGTTAGCACCTTGCTTTCGGGGGTGGGGGTTGGGGGGGGTGGGTGTTAAAGTGTTTTCACCATGATTCACGAGATTCATGATAGATTTTCACATTCTGAACCCAAAAGTGAAGTTGGTATTTTAATTATATGTCAGTGTTTCCCACAGAGGTTATTTCAGATAATCCAGTTTATGAGCTGTGCCCAGAAGGAATAGCAGATACACATGGATTAATTGGAATAGTGAAGAAACACAGATTTAAAATCAATGTAGGGGTTCTTATAGGCCCCTCCTTTCTATCATCTTTTCTTCTTTAATGTTCTCCTTGGTGGCTATAACACTCAGCATGAAATCTGCCACCTCAGTAGTATGACTTCTCCAAGGTGTCTTCACCGACTGTAGGTCCTTGTAGAGTGGCTCAGTAGGAGTTATTCATTGTTCTGACTGAAATGCTGTTGGCTCATTAGTGGCTGCCTCTTTCCCATCCTCTCACCCCAGTTCTATGAATTGGACTCCTCTGAACCCCAATGTGCATGACTCAGCAGAACAGGATGTGCTGAGTTCCCCTTAGTGTGATGCCCTCAAGGCTCCTGGGTGGGTCACATGGTACAGACTTTCTTCTTCAAGGCTGAGTGGTATGTTGTATGTGTATATTCTCTTAATTCATCTGTTGCTAGACATTCAGATTGCTTCTGCATACTTAATATAATTTCCTGAATCAATAAGTCTATATTTGAGATATAAATCTGCACAGGGTTTATAACTAAGCACATTTATAAGATCGTTTTGGGGGTAATTTTTTTCAAAGCTGTATTACTTTTCTGTATTATGTAGCTACCATAAAAGTATCTGGTTAAGATTAAGAATGCCTTTTTATGGTCCTGTAATCCCTATATGTCAATTTAATGTCTAAAAAGAAGTAATTATGGGCTAGGCTATTTGACCTGTGTTCCTCCAAATTCGTTAAAGGCCTATCAGTGACATGTTTGTGAGAAGTAGCCTGATTTGACTTGTAAAGTTCATTGACAACAGTGCCAGTGATGGCGCAGCAGGATCAGGCCCCATTCATACCTCAAGATTCTCCCGGCTTTCTTTCTTGGGTGTTGGTGTTATTACAGGTTGTGGTCGTGCGTGAGTGGTAGGCTATAGCAGCTGGTGCAAGGATGTCCACCCTGGGCTGTGTCCATACTTGTTCTGAGCACTGTCTTCAGCACCTTAATAAAAATACCCAGAAGCCACTTGTTGGTAGGTGAGTTTTGCTGATTGAAATGTGTATTCAGCTCAGTGTTGGTGCTGTCATTTACTGTGTGAGTTTTGAAACCTTATCCCACTCCTGTTACTGATTCCCACAAGATCACAGTCCTCTTACCGTAGAAAAATTAGAAAAGTTACCACTTGCCCTAGGCTTGCAGTTGTGTTGGTGACACTGTGGGAAACTTTTTTGAGTATCTGGGTATTTTGTCTTCGCAAAGAGAAAAGCTAACTTTGAAAAGTCCATGAAAATACCCAAAGTGAAAGCAGCTGCTGCTAATACGTGTTTTTATGTCACTCTTGAAAATTTTAGATTCTTAATTCTGTATTTCCTTTTTCCTCTAAAATAATATATTTACTGTGTCAAGTTAATTTTAATATATTATCTTGGGACTTAGAAAATGTTTGAAAGGGACACTTAGAGCTTATAAACTAACTTAGAGGAAATATTTTTTGTTTTGTTTTATTTATTATTCTTGTCTCTTTCCAAAAAATTAATTGGGGCAACTCATCTCCACTTCTTCCTTTGGAAGATAGTTTTTTGTTTTTATTTTGTTTTGACCAAATAACGTATTTTCAGGATAAAAATTTTCCTTAACTTTCTTTAGCTCTTGAAATAAATAAATAAATAAATAAATAAAACTCTAGATCAAGCTTACGATTTTCAACTCAGACCTTGGTTCCAGCTGGCCTTGAATTCCAGTCTCTAGAATAGCCTTGAAGTTTTGAGAAGTCTTTGCTGGTAGAAGTCTCCTGTGAAGCTAGGCCTTGCTCTGTGGGTCCTTCAGCATCATCAGACCCATTTCCAAAGCCCTGAAAGTTTGAAATGAACACTTCTCCACTCCACATTTCCCCTCATGCTTTTACTTATAAAGGACTTAGAAATATGAAATAGAAGATTCAAAATGCTAAAATTCTCAAGTAACTTAAAAAAATTTCCCATAGTGTAAAATACAGGTCATCATAAGAGGTAATAGCTTTTTCTACGTGTCTAAATCAGTAACTTTCTGATCAATCATCCAACACTACTGAATGTTAAAAATATACCCAGGATATTAATATTGACCTTGTACTGTGAAAAGTCATAATTGCATTTTTTGTTTCGTTCCTATGAGTGTCATCAACAGAGGTGCTGTTAATCTTTATGTACAGCTGTCATTAACCTTTATGCACTAGTTAAGAAGTCTCAGTGCATGCTCAGATTTCTCCAGCACTGTTCACACAGTATTGTAACACACACACACAAATATATATATATATATAATCAAAACATCCTACAAAGAATTTTTGTGATTAATTGGAAAAATAAATTAATAATGAGACATTTGGGGTGTTTAAAATGATTATAAATAAATATTCAGCCCAATAATATTTTAAAAAATTCCTCTGTAAAACTTGTCCTCCTAAAGCCAAGGGAAAATGTTGTATCAGTTTTGTAAATTTGGTGTGGAGTATGTTAATTTTTAGCATAACACTCTAAAAGTTTTCCATAGTATCTACTAGTTGTCTACTACTAGTCAATGGACTTAGTTAACTGTACTGTGTTGACTGGACAAAGAATGAACTGCACACAGAAACGCCTGGGACATTTAGGCCAGATGTCTACCTGAGAATTGGCTGTGCACCACAGGCACACTGACTGGCAACCATACTGCATCCCGCTGAATTTAAACTGTGCTTTCAGACTCTTGCGGTACCTGCCATTCTAGATCAGGATGGGCCAGATCCACCCTACTGCTTGTTTATGAAATTCCAGGAACACTCAGCTTTGCTTTTGCTGCAGCAGCTGAGTAGAACACCTGCCATGTGTTATTGAAGCATCACTGACTTCGATTGGGTGTCCAAGGGCTGCCAGTCAGTCTTTTCATTCTCTCACCATGGAACTAGGCAGTTGGCATTCCCTCATGTTCTGAAGAAGTCTCTCCCTTGTCATATAAACTGCCAGAACAACTGTTACAGCAAACATCAGTAGTGCCACAGGCTTTGTTTTGTATAAAGGAGGTTGCATAGAAACGCAATGGGAAAGATCAGACACTTCTTGGGGGAAGAAGGATTTGTGGTTTATAACGACCAATAGCCCTTGGGCTAGAATGAAGAGTTTCAGCCCATCCCATAAGTTCAGACTGGTACACATGAGCCTGCCATGAGGGAGGAAGTGGGAATAGCATCCAGCAAGCAGTGGCCACTCACAGCCAGGCGGTGATTCCTAAAAATAAAATCTCATCCAAATGTAATAAAAGATTATTATTTTTTCCTCTTAAGAACCAGAATTATGGCCTGTGTTTTCACAATCATCTCCAGGAAAATAACCTTCACTTGGGAGGATTCTTTTAATTTAGAAGGGAGTAAGGAGCAATTATCATTACTTCAAAGATCTGAGGCCAAGACATTGTCAGAATTTCTTAATTATAGCTGATCTCTTTAAGGCTGGCTATGCTGCAGTCCTCTGGGGTTTCACTTCCATCTTAAGCTGTTAAAGGCAACATTGAGCCAATGTGAACTTACTTTACTTCTGATAATTTCAGTTACTGGCATTACAGACAACTCTAGAGAGCATGCCATGTCACCACGCTGCCTTGCTTCTTGTCTAGTATATTAACACGTTGCTGCTCTAACTCCCCTCACAGTTGAGGCATTCTACCAAGAGGGTGAAGGACGCGTCCCTTGACAGCTGCTGAGTGTGTTGAGGGCTTTTCAGTTCTTGCTATAAACTGGTTGCACTACAGGAGTTACTCTCTATATTGTTGATACATCCCTGCAGAAGCAGTGGCATTTTTCTACTTCCCACCCCCACTCCCGCTTCCCTCATCCTAATTAATCATTCTTCTGTGTGGCCTGGACCAGCTCTGTAGTCAGAAAAGGATGAACTCAGGAGTATGTCAGTGTTGGGACCCACGGGATCCGCTGTGGCTTTTAATTTGGATGTCATATTTGAGATTGCTTTTCTGGACTGAAGCACATGAGAGTGGGGACTGCTCCTTCACAGCTGTACTTTCTGGTGACTTGTTTTTAGTGCCTAAGTGGGCTTAGCTTTCATTTTCATTTAAACCACTAGAATTTTACATTCTAAATATGTAATGTTTTGTACATGTCAGCTGGCCCTATAGAAAGTTGTTGAGAGACAATAAAGTCAGCTAGTTGGAGCTACCTTGCTAAGTGGCTCCCAGTGAGCACCCTCCCTAAATGTGAAGCATAGAAAAATTTTATTTAGAAGAAAACTAGCAAAGCCAACAAACTGTGAGGGTTAAAGGGTCCTTACAGCTTTCAGTATCAATACAAGTGGACTCTAGATGCTGATTCCTGTCCTAAATTCTTCCTTGGAGGTTTCTTTTATAAAATATACTTTAATCTTAACCTTACCTCCGTTTCCCATTTCTTGACCTTCATTCTTGATCTGAAGTGTCATTGTATAAGAAGACTCTTGGGAATGTTTACAGACATGTGAATAGAGGCCATGCTAAGACATCTATCAGACCATTACATCAGGCCAGGTACATTGTTATTAAAGGCTTATGATTTTGATGACATTATTTTGAAATGGTTCAAACAGGTGAGTGTTTCACTGGTAATGGCTAAAGGTCTTGTGGTATGAATAATGGATCACCAAGAAGGATATCCAAAGTTGGAGCTTGAAATGATGATGAAGTCTCTTACATCATCTGCCAAAGTCAGGCACTAACTAAGAATATAACTGAGGAGAGACAATGTGGCTCTGCATTTTAGTCCCCAAGTCACAAAGATAGAAAATGGTAGTCTGATTCTGAAGCCCCTGCTTTGACTATTGGCCAAACCCCCTCAGTGGGAAAGATGGAGACAAAAAAATGACTTTAGATGTTGACGTGTGTGCCTGTAATCCCAGCCTGTTGGAGGTGGAAGCAGGAGGATCAGAAGTTCAAGGTCATTCTCAGATACGTAGTAAGTTCCAGGCCAGGCTGAACTGCATAGTTGGTACTGGGAATGCAGGAAATATAAATTCTTACCAGGTGATCTTTATCTTTATGTCCTGAGCACAGGGCTCAAACAAGAAAAAAAAATGTACTGATGTTCCTAGCCCAGGACGAAATAGGGAGGGCTGGACAAAATCAGATGCCTTCTCTGTGCATACATGAGGATTTGTCTTCATCTTCTCTCAGCAGCATGATGATTTTAGTGAGGAGAGCACAATGAAGGATCAAGGTTCCTTAATAAACAGCCCCTATGTAAATGAACAACTGTGTGTATGTGTGCGCGCGCTTTTAAAATTAAGAACAGCTAGCAGAAAAATGAACCTGATGAAATAAAATCATCATAATAAAGCCTCATTTCCATTGTCCAGCCAAAATAATCTGGGTTTCACGAACCAAAGCATCTTGAAAACTACAGCCAAGCAGTCTGTCAAGAATCTAGAAAACAATGGAATAAAAATCTGCTGTGCTAACTTTCCCTGGGGCGACACAGATGAACTTCTAATCAGCCCCAGTGGGCACTTATGACAGACCAAAGTCCAGCTTGGGGAGACCCATGAGTTTGTTGGGCTTGATCATAGAACACAGATGAGGAGTTTCTTACAGAAGCCTGGTTGACCCCACAGACAGAAAGTCCACCCCATTGTGAACTGCAACCTGAAGAAGCTGCTCCGTATATCCCTGCTTTAATCAGCCTTTTACTATATACGAGACCACAGGCAGCTGGGGAAGGAGTGATTGTCTGGATCCCATGCAAGAGTCTCCTGGGAGATACTCATAGGAAGGCTTAGTAGCTCATCACCAGTACTGTACATCTGGCCCTTACCATATTCTCCACTGGGCAAAAACTGACCAAGGATGGTACCTTGTTAGGAGCCCAGGAAGGACAGTGTATAGTAATCTATGCGTAAGAGACCAAGTCTTTTGCTTTCACAAACTGTCCTTTTTTTTTTTTTTAACTGTAGAGGCAGTTCAGATTTATTTTCTGTTTCAAGTCAGAAACCCATGGACAGTAGCCCATTCCTTCCCAGCAGCTGTGGTGGGAACCTTCGCTAACCTCTGCCTGCCAGTCACTGCCTCCAGCCTTATCTTAGCTTCACATAAAGGCTGAGGGGGAGTTCACTCTTAAGCCTCCAAAAGGAGTTCACATTCTTCTTCACATGGGCTAATGCCAGACTCATTTCAAGTCATGCTTCCCTTGGGTGTTGAGAGAAAGAAGAGCCTAACATGCCAGGGCCTTGCTGGGTCTTGAAGTGTATCCAGACATACAAGTTGTTATTTAAAATAAGATTTTGTTTGGTTTGGTTATAGCAAGGTAAGATAACTGAGTCATGGTCCCAGTGTGCTCTGAAAGCCATCCATTTTGTTAAAGTTTGAAGTTAAGTTGACTCAGAGGGTATTTTACAAACAAAAACTTACTCCTCCTTTGCAGCATAAAGGTAAAGCAACACAGCACTGGTGTGTACTGCTGTTGTACTTTTTTCTAGTGTTCTCACCATCAGATCTTTCCTGCTAGTTAGAGACTCTAAGTCATTGTCACAAGAAAGAGAGACTGGGAAATTTCAGGCATTGAAATAACTTTTACAAGGGTTTCCCACAGAATATCTAGAAATACAGTAGCCATTGTGACCATGGGGTGTCAAAGACTTGGCCACTAGGAATTGGATGTGAGGTTGAGGTATAGCCATAACAGGTCAGTACTCTTCCCCTTACATCTTGTGTTTATGAAGACCCTTGCTTGCCATTCTTTGTCTTAAGGAGACTGGTGAGTTCTTGGCCAGGTTCTACTTTTTAAGTGTAACTCCAGAAATTGTCGACATCTCCTTTCCTTATTTTCAGTGGAAGGGAAATGACTTCTTGACTAAAAGACATTGGGTAAATGTCTTAATTGATTTATCATGTTGTTATTTTCTGTCATGAATATCTCTACAAACATTTCTTTGCTTTGAAAAATTAGCAAAAAAATAATAATAATAACAGTTGTAACTAATACTGTTTTGGAAATATCATGAAAATGTCCTTCTCTGAGGGATGTGGTGTTTCTCTTTTCCTTTGAAGACAGAGCAGCATCCTGCCAATCGTTTGCTGCTGATTCACAAGCTATGGTGAGTGACTTCTGGATGCTCAGTTCTAAAGGAAGGCCAGCCTGTACAGAGAGAAGGGTGATTGCTCATCTCTTATCACTGTATTATTTTTGAATGATATCCATTGGATTGTGGGTGTACTGTAAGTCTGGCTTTGCCTTTGACTAAAATTTCAGACTATGTTTTGTTGTTTCTTAAGCAGAGAGTTCTAACTGGATAGTCACAGGGTAACTCTGGAGCACTCATCACCTTTAGGGCCATGCAGTTCTCTGGTTTTGGGTGTTTCTCATCACTGGATTCTTGAACTAGTGACTTCTGTTTTCTTCCCTCATTGCCAGTTAGTTCAGTTCTGGTTCCATGAAAGTCCATCATCCTCTGCTATGTGCCTCAAGCCCTGTATTCACATTGCTTTACATCTTGTAAACTCATTTTAATTTTTTTCTTTTTCTTTAGAGTATGTCTGTGTGAGTTTATGTTTATCGTGTGCATGAATGTGCTAATGGAAACCAAAAGAGGGTGTCAGATGCCCCCAGAAATGGAGTTGGAGGTGGTGAGCCACCCAGTGTGAATGTTGGGAACTACACCCAGGTCCTCTGACAGCACCTGCCTTTCAGCATTGAGCTATCTGTCCCACCACTAAAGCTAACTTTTATTATAAATCTACATATCAGTGTTTGAATTCACCTAAGATGAAGTTGCTATGGTTCACTTGAAAATTTATACACACACAAACATTTATATTCTCATTGAATTTTTTTAGAATGCATGGGGACGGGGAAGATAAGCTGATGTGTGAAGAGACATTTATATGGAAGATTCAAGTGTTCAGGTGTGGCTTTTAGAAGCAAAGTCCAAGGAAGTGGTATAGGTCCAGCCACCATTGCTACCCTTCCAAGACCCACTTCTTCATTAATGCCCCCTGTGAATCACAAACCCTGTTTCACACCCTCTTTCTGTGTCTCCCAAAGCTGAATTACTTTCCCACACCCTCAGCAATAAAAAGGGTCCCTTGAAGATGTTGCCCCTCAAATCACCCACCTCACATGGAAGTATTAGAATCATGCTATGGAAGATGGGAAAGAACCCTTTCTGTTGGAGTAGAATGTGTACCTATTTCTCTGCTTCCCACCTGCAGATAGAAGGCCACGGTGTTGTAACCTGAGATCTGGTGCAACGTAGTAAGCCCTGGTGTGAAACACTATAGTTTGGCAACCCTAAATGCTCCCATGTTGCCTGAGAGACAAGCCCTAGAGGACTATGTGTTCCCTGTTTACAGATGCATGAAAAACATTTGCCTTATTAACCTTGTGTGCTGGGTGTTGGTATAGAACTCACATCTGAGTCATTGTGTAGCTAAGTATCCCACTGTTCTCTCCCCTCCAGTACCCACTGTGTTTTCTGGAAATGACTAATGTCTGTGTGTTGGACCATGCTGGGCTTAACATGCAGCACAATTACCTTAAAAAACATCTCCTCCTCTGATGGTCCCTGCAGTCTGAGTTCTGTGACTACCTAGCCCTTCTGGTAGTGACAATCACCATTTCCTTCTGGCTCCTACCATTGGATGCTTTTCCCAATCTGTAACCCCGGTTCCTAGTCTGCCCCCCACAACATCCCATTGTGCACATTAAAAGCAGGATGACCACAAGTGCCCCCAATGGGCAGGGCTCCGTGATTCCACATTAGCAGTGACTGCTGGCCGAGCCTCTTGCCCAGAATTGAGAATTGGCTTCTGTGGGCATTCCCTTTCTTTTAAAAGCCTTCTTGAGAAATGGACACAACCATTTTTGTCTGAATTCTGCTCTTCTACAGGGTCTCCCCAAGTTTCAGCAAGCCCTAAAGTTAATAATTTGCTACAGACTACCAAAAGTTTTGGGCTGAACACTTTATACTTGTTCTGTTTCCAATATCACCTGGATAATTAGCTCTCCAGCCTTTCAGAAGCAGAGAGCCAACCATAGGTCCTTCTTATTCTTGTGAGTTTCTAGTGTCTGTTCACACAGAAGCTGCCACCAGCTGGGTGAGCAGCCACAAGGCTTATCAGAAGGACAATGAGTGCTTAGCCAAATGGAAGGCTAGAAACCAAGGTTAAGGCTAAATTACCATAGGCAGTACCGAAATCTACACATAGAATGGGCTAAAGGTAACATTTTCTTGCCACAGCTGCCACTTTAGAAATTATGAAAATTCACTGCTCAGCTGAATCTGCCATATCCCACAGGTAGATGCTTCTGTACCTGTTAGAACAGGTACCTGTGCAGAGACCTCAGTGCTCACTTCTGACTTAGAGTTCTGCTCACATGACCAGTTAGTAGCATCTGAGGAGAGCAGGCCAGATGACCGAGCTTGCTCAGTTTGATGCAGGGGAAATTGGACTTTATGGGGCTGGGGAGTTCCATAGGAAGGGTGTCAGAAATCAGAAAACATTACAAATTGCCACCACATACTTTGGGAATTTCTTCCAACTAACTGTGGCTACTGCAGAAATATTTGTAGTTTTTTTTATCAGCTCAACAAATCCTAAAACTGATCCTTTGAAGTCAAGCTGGCAGGTGGGAAGTTCATTCTCATTAAAACAGAGCTTTGGTGACTGTCAGGCATCTTAGCAAATGTTTGCCACTTGGCTACCACAGTGTCATTCTTTGTTAAGTAATCTGAGATTTTCTGTAGCTGATACCTACATTGTGTATCACCCTCCAGTGGTTCTGCTGTGTTTGATAGGATAATGCTTTTGTTTCCACAGACTTACAGAAAAGGCAGTTTAGGAAAGTATGTTGAGATGGGTGTTTCCATGTGTCTGTGATTCCACTGTTGTCTTGCATTGACCAACAGTCACCACCACTATAATTTGGGGCTATTTTGTGTGTAGTGGTCACAACAGTTTTCCTCATTGAAGGGTCACCACAAAGCTCTGTGGGATAAAGAGCTTGGCTAACTTGCCTTTCCACAGAATGCACTGGGGTAAATCCCAACATGTTCCTTGGCCCTCTGCACATCTCTGTTCTCTGTATTTATGGCTGACTGTTTTCAGGGGGTCTCTTTCCCTTTTCTTCCTTTTCTATGTTCTTGCTGTATTAAATCTGTTACCTCGGCTGGGGATACAGCTTGGTGGCAGAGTGCTCGCCCAGCATGCCTAAGGCCAGGGGTTCATTAAAAACCAGCCAGCCGACAAGCAGCAGACTGCCTTAGCATGGCCACTGCTTTGTCCAGCACCTGCTCTAAGTGTAAAACTGGACAGAGATGAGAAACAAGGCAGCAAGAAAAGCCTGGAATGGGATGACCTTGTCCTAGTTGTGTGAGAGGTAGACTTGCTTGCTGTTTTTTCTGTACCTCACTGTTTGATCTTAAGATTAACAGCTCCAGCCAGGGTGTTAACTAGTCTTCAAACACAGAACCTTCCAGTCCATTTGTGTTTTTCCAGATGTCTTTTAATAGAGACTTTTTGAGCTCTGTGTTTGAAGTAGAATACTTTGGGATGGATCTTCCTTCAGTCATTGCGTTGAGGAAATGGTTGCACTAATCCCAGCAATGGTTGCCTGTCTAAAGCCATAATAGTCTGTACAAGGACATTGAATCTCAGCTTCCTTGCTATCTGTCAAGAACTTCAATGTCTCCCTCTTTATTTTATTCGTTGGAGGCCATTGGGCCTTCAGGGTAATGGTATTGCTTAGCTTTTTCTTTATCAATTAGCATGCTGATTCATTTAAGATTTAGTGTGACCTGCACTGTATTCCCTCTGCTGCTGTCCTCAGCATTTGTCCCATTTCTGTGGCTCAGTTTTCCTTCTTAGGTGTTTCATATGTTGAAAGTGAAAATATCTTTCCTGGGATAGAGCTGAGCCACAGGACTATCACATGCCCTCTTTCTGTTCTTAGCTGGGTTTATTGGTTCCTTTAGAATCCTGTTTTAAAAAAAAGAAAGGAAGGAAGGAACGAAGGAAGGAAGGAATGAACAAATGAAGGAAGGAAGAAAGAAAAACAGTTTTGTACATACATTTTTCATTATATACTTTCATAGTTAGAAAAATTCCTTCTTGTTTCCTCTTACCAGGCAGGGTACAACATGACCTTCTCACTCCTTTATACTTAAGACTCCTACATCAGTAGTCAAGAGGAGGGTGAAACAAGCATAAACATTGAGGAATCAAAACTCCTGAATTTAGGCAAAGAAAGTTAGCTGGTTGAACAGTGTCTAGTACTCAGTACCAGCTACCCAGAGCATGTTACCCAATGCACTAACACTGTAAGCTGACTGTGTAGAAAAGCAAGTCATGTGACTGAGCCCAAGGTCAAGGGACCTTCTGTACTCCAGGAAGTCAGTGGGAAAGTCCATTCTTCCATGGAAGTGTGGTGGGAAGGAAGAATGGCTTTTAGCCAGCCGTGATTAAATCTCCTGGGAGAACAATCTCCATTAGCTACCCTCTCCATAGCAGTGCCGTTCTGCTGAGCAGTTCATGTGGTCTTTTCTCTTTGCATGCCACTGTCTGAGATTGTGTTCATGTCATTGTGTTAGTTCATCACTCAGTGGATGAATACCATCAATACCAAGTCACCTGAACCAGGTATGCTGGTCAGCAGTGTCTGGCCAAGGTCCAGCTAGTGTAGTGCACCCAGAACTCACAGCCAGGATACAGGTACAGGCTTAGAGTAGTAGGCACTAACTAAAGCTAAGGAAAGAGACTACCCTTGGAAGTAATTAAATATATAAAGTTGCAAGTGTGGTTGATTAAAATGGAAACTAGACCAGTTTACAAAATGAGAAAAGCCTGCCATGTCATTTATTAAAAAGTGGTTGACACTGAACTTGCCCTAGGAAAGAATGAGCTAATAATGCTTTTATGTAGGAAACAGGGAGACCTTGTGCCTGCCTTTCATCCCTGCAAACTCCCCACAGGGTCTAAGGTGTGTGCCTATGTGTGTGTGCACCTGTGTGTGTTCATGCCTGTATGTTTATGCATGTGTATGATGCTTTTGTGTGTGTTCATGTGACTGTGTTTGTCCGAGAACCATGAGTGTGCATACCTAGGTGTGCATGTGTGTTTGTCCTGCCAATGAGTGTCAAGTTTGAAGTGAGTATATTCAAAATCTCTGCAGGTTTTAAATAATGGGTATAAAAAGTACCTGCTGAAATGGGGATCCT
Organism: Onychomys torridus; assembly: GCF_903995425.1. Lineage (NCBI taxonomy): Eukaryota > Metazoa > Chordata > Mammalia > Rodentia > Cricetidae > Onychomys > Onychomys torridus. The sequence goes on from NC_050445.1 coordinate 158,922,952, forward strand.
TGGATGTTTTTAAATTATAAATAAGAATAAGATACTAACACAGGATGTCTACAGTGTCTTTCTGAAAACCAAAAAGTCTCCATTAGATCAGTGCATTGCTTGTTTCAATAGCAGGATCAGATTGTTAATACCTGAAGTCCTTCAAACTTTGATTTCCTCACTTCCCATAGATGCAGATTTGCTCATTGGTAGAAGACAGTGACCTCCTGGAATTGTATCACCAGATGGTGAAATACTTCCTAGGAAAGGGGGCATACATTATGTAGACATTCAAAATCTTGATGCCCTCTACGAAACTAGTATTACTTTGTTTATTATGATAATCATTTCCTTCTACACATTTTATTCTTGACAATTGTTTCAACCTTTTTTGGTTTTTTTGCTTTTCTCATGCTTGTTTTTGAGACAAGGTCTCACATTTTAGCTCAGGCTGCCTTGGAACACATGCTATAGCCCAAACTGGCCTCCACATCCAAGAGACACCTAGGTAAGATCTCAGGTGTGCCTGTAGCATGGTGCCTTGAACACTGGCCTTGTGTTCCTTGAAGCCCCTTATGCCCAGGGCTCCACAGAGAACAGTCAGTGCCAATTGTTGGCACCTTTGGGCCTCTGGAAGCTTCTCTGTTGGAGGATTGGATTCCTTTGTAGATTTTGCCTTCTGTGATGTGTACTGGGGCTGAAATCAGAAGCAAAGCAGTAGGTGGTTGTGAATGTAAAGATGTCACTAAATCTCACTTCTATTTAATTTAGTTCAACATTAATTAAATTAAAGATTTGATGCTGAGACACAGCCATTCAGAGTCCTGGTTCTTTGCTTTCAAGTGTTAGAAACTGGACCTGCCCAATTCTAGGAAGTGGGAACTTCCTGAAAGAGTTGACTGGCATCTGTACACCAGACTTGTTAAGAGGTAATGAAGCAAGACGGCTTGGAAACTAGAGGTAGCAACATTAATGATGGCCTCTGAATGACAAATAAGAATGGACAAAGCTAGCCGCCGCCGCCGCCGCCGCCGCCGCCACCACCACCACCACCACCACCACCACCACCACCACCGCTAACCCTCATTCTCCAGAGTCTCTAACCCAATTGGATTAGTTGGGAAAGACAAGCAGACTCCTAATTGCAGTCCACAGAGAAAGAATGAATTCCCCAAATGAAATTGGAGTTGCCACTAGAAAGAGGAAATCAACTCTGGAGATGGCAAGGCAGCATGTTCAACACAGCTGTTGTGCGTTTGGTGTGTGTGACTCCCCAGAGACCTTGTTTCCAGAACACTGTCATGCTTCTCCCTTCCTGCAAGCCCAGAAGTCAGCTATACAATCCCCACTTTGTAGGAGAGAAACAAAAACTTCAGGAAAAGTCAGAATCTCACTCTAAAGATGACACTAAAATATGACAGAACTGAGGCAGTGGAGGGAACATCCCTGAGGGACTCCTGTGGCCCTGTGTGGAGGAGCATCCCTAATGGACTCCTGTGGCCCTGTAGTCTATGTTATCTGTGGCTGTCTGCAAGACCCAGGTGCAGAACTGGCTATTATGACAGTGGCTCAGTGACTCTTAAAGCCTAAAATATCTTGTCTTGCCCTCTACAAACATTTGTCATATGCTGATAGACAAAAATCACTCCCACCATAGGGACTTGAGCCTTTTAGCTGTGAACCAAAAGATGCTAAACTATGATCCCAGAGAAAGTGAGATCCACATGATGTGAAGTTTACTTCTAACTAGGTGCACCTCTTTTATCTACCAGTACCCAGTACTGCTATCAGATTATAAATCCATTCATGAATTAATCCATTTATGAGATCAAAGTTCTCATGATATACTTGCTTTCCCACAGTGCCACCTTCAAACATCAGATCCAACCCTTCCCATATGAGTGTCACATCATAACCAAACTTCCCACATGTGAGCATTGTAACAGGACAACCTTCCCACACACAAGCATCACATCAGGATCAACATCCCCACATGTGAGCATTGTATCAGGACCAATGCATACATTGTCTTTTTGAGGGATGCTTCATATTCAAACCATAATAAGCACCTAGCCATTTAGTCTTCTAGATGTGGACCCAAACATGGAGCCTAGAGAAAGCTGCCCCAGCTGCACCATGCCCACTGAGCCAGGGAGTACTCTAGCCCTTGAAACCATAGAAGTAAATATACAAGAATCCCTATTTCCTTAGAGAGCTCATAAAACATCAACAGAAAGCAAAATTTGGTATTTTGAGATGGCCTTGGGAAAACCAACACAATGAGTTGGGAGGGAGGAATGAGAGAGGCTTTCTTAGTGAACTGAGCCAACATGTAAGAAGAGATGTGAACAGAGGGGTTAAGTATGGAAGAGCATCCCAGACACAGGGAATTCGGAGCACAAAGGTGTGCTGTGGGTGAGTCTCTAAGAGAAGACAGACAGAACAGCAAAAAAGTTGAGCAAGATATGAAGAAAATTGAATAGTATCAGAAAAAGTAAATGAGAAAATGAATTTGATGGAGGTTTGAATATTTTATCAAATATTTTAAATGTGTCAAATAAAATGTGTATTAAAATTGAACAACCTTTAATTACTGTAATATCTGAGTTTGTGTTGAAGGTACTCACATATCTTTTTAATCCCTAGAAAGGGTAGATAGATTTATGATGATAGCAGTTATTTTTAATTAAAATGAACATATCCATGTCTGGGATGTAAGATAGCATCATCTCCTGGTATTTTTTGGCTAAGATACAGTATCAGACATGAAAGGAGGGCTGGAGGACACATACAGACATTCATTAAGATCAGGAATAATGTAAATGTATCTTCAAAAAGAATACATTAGCATATTTTTAAGGTGGTAATGGGAGGATGTAGATAAGAAACCTAAAAGAGTGATGGTCACAGTCATGACAGAAGCACCATGGGCTGGAAATCCTGTCCTTTGAAGAATTAATCAGAACACATGCAGATCTTTACTGGCACCTGTAGTTACTGTGGTGGTATTGTGTTCCCCAAAATATTGTACACTCTAATAAACTTATCTGGAGACAAAGAACAGAACAGCCACAATATTAAATGTAGAGGTTAGGCACACGCCTTTAATTCTAGCATTCCAGAGGCATAGATCCACCTAGATCTCTGTGAGTTCAAGGCCACATTGGAAACAGCCAAGCATGCTGACTCACACCTTTAATCCCAGGAAGTAATGGCAGGAGGCAGAGAGGTATTTAAGGTGTGAGAACGAGGAACTATATAGCAGGTTAAGCTTTCAGGCTTTTGAGCAGCACAGTTCAGCTGATGAGAACTGAGAGGCATCCAATCTGAGGAAACAGGATCAGCTGAGGAGCTGGTGAGGCGAGGTAGCTGTGGCTTGTTCTGCTTCTCTGACCTTCCAGCATTCACCCCAATAACTGGCACTAGGTTTGTTTTTATTAATAAGAACTTCTAAGATTCTTGCTACAATTTCCGTGCCCCCCAGTTGTGGTGTTGATTAGTGGTGGTGGCCCTAGCACTGTTTTTCATCTGGGAGTTACGTCCACCATGCATCTCTCTAATAGTCACAAACACGCTTCATTTATATTATAACTCGGCACATGTCTGTGTCATGCTCCCATTGAGTCCCCGACTTTTAATTATTCCATGGTATTCTGGTCAGATATTTCCACTAGCTCCCTCCTGCTTTGTTTCAGTTTGTACAATTGTACCCACCTTATTCCATGTCAGGTAGAAGCAGTTTTGGGCGGGGCAGTGGTGGTGCACACTTTTAATTCCAGCACTCAGGAGGCAGAGCCAGGTGGATCTCTGAGTTCAAGGCCATCCTGGTCTATAGAGTGATATCCAGGACAGGCTCCAAAGCTACACAGAGAAATCCTGTCTGGAAAAACAAAAACAAACAAACAAAAAAGAAGTGGTTCTGTCTGCAAACCAAATAGTCTTTATTTTTACAGTAAATTTGTTCATTTTCTACGTATGCCTTGGTTGCCTTATAACTACTTTTGATATCTTATTTGATAAATGTATCTCTCAAATGTACTTCTTTTATTACTAAAGGTTATCCTGAGGTGTGTGTCATTTAGAAGTATATGTTCTTTTTTTTTTTTTAAATTGGACTATTGGGTATTTTGATGTCTAATTTTTTGAGTTCTTTATATGTTCTGGATATCAGCCCTCTGTCAGATGTGGGTTGGTAGAGATCTTTTCCCATTCTGTTGGTTGTCGTTTTGTTCTATTGACCATGTCCTTTGCCCTATAAAAGCTTCTCAGTTCAGATGTCCCGTTTATTGTTTCTCTCAGTGTCTGTGCTACTGGTGTTATATTTAGGAAGTGATCTCCTGTGCTAATGTGTTCAAGACTACTTCCTACTTTCTCTTCTATCAAGTTCAGAGTAACTGCATCTATGTTGAGGTCTTTGATCCACTTGGACTTAAGTTTTGTGCACGGTGACAGATAAGGATCTATTTGCAATCTTCTGCATGTTGACATCCAGTTATGCTAGCACCATTTCTTGAAGATGCTTTTTTTCCATTGTACAGTTTTGGCTTCTTTGTCGAAAATCGTATGTTCATAGGTATGTGGATTAATGTCGGGGTCTTCGGTTCGATTCCATTGGTCCACATGTTGGTTTTTATGTCAGTACCAAGCTGTTTTTATTACTGTGGCTTCATAGTAGAGCTTGAAGTCAGGGATCGTGATGCCTCCAGAGGTTGTTTTATTGTACAGGATTCTTTTGGCTATCCTGTCAAAGGATAACCAGACTGCAACTCACAACTCCAGGGAGGCTACCTAGTAAAGAGGACCCTGAGAAAGACACAGGGATCACCCAACAACAGAGAAATGGATGAGAGCTATATGAGCAAACAAGGGGAGAAGGGGGTAATGGAGGGCAAGGGTCAGAGGAAAGAGAGCTTAGGGGAGTGGGAGGTCCCAGCTTGATCAGGAGCAGAGTGGGAGAACAGGGAGAGAGATACCATGATCAATGAAGACCCCAGGGGAATAGGATGAAGCAGAGTGCTAGAGAGGTCCTCAGAAATCCACAAAGATACCTCCACTATAGACTACTGGCAATGGTCGAGAGAGTGCCTGAGCTGAACTGCTCTGGTGATCAGATAACCTAACACTCTGGCTGTCATGATAGAACTCTCATCCAGTGTCTCATGGAAGTGGATGCAGAGATCCAAGGCCAAGCCCCAGGTGGAGCTCCAGGAGTCCAATCAGTGAGAGAGAGGAGGGATTGTATGAGCGAGAGATGTTGAGACCATGATTGGAAAAAGCCCAGGGAAAAGTAGCCAAACAAATGGAAATGCATGAACTGTGAACCAAAACTGAGGAGCCCCCATGGAACTGGATCAGGCCCTCTGGATAAGTGAGACAGTTGACTAGCTTGAACTGTTTAGGAGGCCCCCAGGCAGTGGAGCCAGGACCTGTCCTTGGTGCTTGGGCTGGCTTTTTGGAGCCTGGGGCCTATGCTGAGACACTTTGCTCAGCCTTGGTATAGGGAGGAGGGGACTGGACCTGCCTTGACTGAGTCTACCAGTCTGGGCTGACTCCCCAGGGGAGACCTTGCCTTGGAGGAAGTGGGAATGGGGGATGGATTGGGGAGGAGGACTGGGGGTGTGAGAAGGGAAGACAGGGAAATCTGTGGCTGATATGTGAAATTAAGTTAATTATAAAATAATATATATATTAAAAAACTATATATATATATATATATATATATATATATATACATACATACATATGTTTAGAATAATCAGGCATTATAATGACCCTTAGTAATGTTCCCTACTTCTTGCCTCATGGATATTATTTTTACTGTCATCATCATCATCATCATCATCATCATCATCATCATCATCAAGATGTTTTTTTCAGCCCCTCCTGTAGCTTTACTGTTTGATCTGGACAACTGACATCCTTTGCAGTCTTTGTCACTTAGGAGTATTTGGAGATATTTTTCTGATCAATTGTTTGTGTTCATAAATGTTTTCATATATTTTAAAAAGTATTAAATTTTTTATGTGTACTGTGCCCCGAATATATGTATGGACTGTGTGCTTACAGAGACCAAAAGAGGGCATTAGATCCTCCTGGAACTGTGGTTGCAAGAGGTTGTAAGCCATCATGTGGGTGATGGGAAGTGAATTCTAGTCCTCTGGGAAGGGCAGCACAGGTTGTTGAACCATCTTTCCAAGGTCCTTCATATAATCATGTATTTGGGGAATGGAGTAGTCTTTTGCTGTGTTACTCATTCGTTTTACAGAACTGGATGAGTTTCTTTAGAGAGGTAACTAACCAGCTCTGCTCAATGGGGTGGTATGAGGCCAGACTTGGCTGATTCCCAGACAAGGACTCTGATATGTTTTGCTTTGATTTTTGAGACAGGGTTTCACTTTGTAGCCATGGCTGGCCTCAGACTCACACTAATCCCCCTGCTTCAGCCTCCCAGGTGCTGGGGTTACAAGTGAGCAATACCACAGTCTCAGATGGGAGCTTCCCATTGCCTCCATCTCCCTGTGTGTAGAACAAGAAAGTGGAACAAAAAGCGTAGTCTGGCCAATGCTTCCCTTCTCTTTTCACCTTCCACTGAAAAGAGTTCATGAAGCTGGGTGCTGATCCCATGCGGCCTTTGTGAAGAGTTTTAAATCAACAGCTGGTATTTGCAGTTCAGGAAGCCCTTTGAAATGATGATGAGTGATATGGAGTCAGTCTCACAAAGCACAGAAATACCAGCCAGCTGCCCGTGGCTTCTGGGATGTGACCCATCTATGACTAGGCACTTGTGATTTCATTTCCTCTGAACAGGATAGATGCAGAAACTATTCCTGTCACTCTTGGGAACCACACCCTTCCCCTGAGCAAGTCCCAAATGTGTCTCAGCTTCAGGTCAGGACCCCTGGGAGAATTAGTACCATATTGGTGCCCTTAGACTAAGCTATGAACTGCTGAATGTTGGTCACCCTGCCTTTATCCTACGTTTGAGGAAAGTGCCTTAGCAAGTTCTCTCCTGGGTGAGCAGTGAGGCATAATGGTGGTCTTCCTCCCTAGACATTATCCCTGCTTTACCCCATTTCTTTTATGCCTAACCCAACTGGGCAAGGCTAGACATTACTTTATTTTTATCTAAACTGCTTCTATCACCCAAAGACTATGATGTATTTGTAAGGTTTGAATTCTTAAACATGCCCTCTGCAAATAAACTTCTGTACTTTCTTTGGAAAAATAAAGATCCCTGAAATGGGAACCTGTTAGAGCCTCTTATGCTATATTTTCCTAAAGAAGTAGAGGAGATCTCCAGTTGCTCAGAAACCATAAGACTAGATTGGCAGCTTGCCATGTTGATGTTGAACAGATCTTAACATATATGGTTGTGTTCTGTGTACTGGACTTTTCCAAAGACTTAAAATTGTGTCTCTCATTCAGAAGAACTTTAGTTTGCATCTAAGCACAATGATACTGATACCGTAAAAGGGCCTGTCTTTGAGAGAAGTTGCATCTTGGAATTTCCTTCTGGCAGTCTTCAGGTGACTTGCCACATGTTCTTTAGAGGACTCACCCCTTCTGTTCCCTGCATAATGTCATGTGTTTACATTAAGGCACAGAAGAAAAGAGGTTCTCTGTCTTTGCTTTATCACCTTAACTAATTGGGTCCTTAGAGAGTAAACCTGCACCCACAGACAGTGGTGACCTGAAGGTAGGCCTGGCTTTTCACTCATTTTCCAGGAGTATCCCTACCCCGTATTAATCTTATCTCCCAGTACCAATGGACTAGAATGTTGGGAGAGCCTGGTTGTTACAGGCAAAGGTTTAAGTAGTTTTGCCAGCTTCTTTTTCCATCCTTTTCACCCATAAAATATAAAAGAGAAGTGGGAAGTGTTACCATCTGGAAATATAGTAATGGGGAAGAGGCTGGTTTTATTTGTTTTGTTTTTGGGGAATGCTCTTTATAGCTTGTGTTGGATGCATAAAAATCAAACTAGTAGGTCATAGTTACTTAGTTGACAAGAAAGAACAGTACTGAAATAGGAGGAAAGAACACGTGTCAGAGCTTCTATGCCAGGCTCACCATAGGTTCATAAATCCCAACAGACATTAGAAGACAAAGAAGCATCATTGCTTCCTTGATCTCTCTTCAGCTTAGGCTCCCCTGAAACTCACTATGTAGTCCAGGCTGGCCTTGGTGATCTTCACCCCTCAGCCTGTCAAGTCCTGATACGACAAGCATGTGATACCACACACAGCTCCCTTCTCAGACTTCTGAATTATTACCAGAATTATGTGCTAATGATTGCTTGTTCAACCCCAAAATTAAATTTTATAGCTCAGCAAAAACTCCAGTCTTATACATTTAAGATGTTGCACCCGTCCACATGTTCTTGTTCATGATCTAAAAGCTGAGTTTTCAAGGCTGATGAAATGGCTTAGATTCTACAGCATCTGCTGCTCAGCCAGGAATACTGGTGTTCAGATCCCAGCATCCACATCAACTGGCTCATAGATGCCTTTAACTCTAGCTTCAAGGGACCAACATATAAGGACTGCAACATGCTTTTTAGGACCTGATGGACAAGTAATCTCTCTTTCTCTCTTTGTTTCTCTGTCTCTCTTACACATACACACACACACACACACACACACACACACACACACACACACACACACACACCTGTATATACTCCAACAGATCCATCAATAAAATCTTAAAAAATAAGGCCAAAGTTAAACTTTCACTTCTGGGAAGTGAGCTCCCTTATCATGTAACGTTTAAATTTCTCAGATCACAGACTGAACGTGGCAGCAGCATACGAGGGAACCTACAGTGAGAGAAGCACAGATGTCTTGTACCCTCTCCAGTCAGGGACTTGGGACTCGATGCCCTTTCTGTTTAGTACTCTATGCATCCATTCTGCCTACAGCACCTAACTGTATCATTCCTTCCAGAGTGCCGGTTCAGGCGCCAGCAAGTACATTTTAAAAGGTGGGGTGAGGAAAACACAAGAACAGAACTGGGGAAGCACAGATGTCCCCTGTAAGACCCTTTCTTGAGCTCTGGTGACTTTTCCTTTCCTTCTGCTAGCCATAGAAACCATGGTTGGGTTTTTTGGGCTTGTCATAAGCTAGGGTTATCTGGGAAGAGGAGCCTCAATTGAGGAAGTGCCTCCATTAGATTTCCTGTAGGCAAGTCTGTGGGATCATTTTCTTCATTAATAATTGATGTGGAAAGGCCCAGCTCACTGTTGGAGGTGCTGCCCCTGGGCAAGTGGTCCTGGATTGTATAAGAAAGCAGGATTTATGTTGAGGTCTTTGATCCACTTGGACTTAAGTTTTGTGCATGGTGACAGATATGGATCTATTTGCAGCCTTCTACACATTGACATCCAGTTATGCAAGCACCATTTGTTGAAGATGCTTTCTTTTTTCCATTGTACAATTTTGGCTTCTTTGTCAAAAGTTATATGTTCATAGGTGTGCGGGTTAATGTCAGGGTCTTCAATTCGATTCCACATGTTGGTTTTTATGCCAGTGCCAAGCTGTTTTTATTACAGTAGCTCTATAGTAGAGCTTGAGGTCGGGGATCGTGATGCCTCCAGAGGTTGTTTTATTGTACAGGAGGATTCTTTTGGCTATCCTGGGTTTTTTGATTTTCCATATGAAGTTGAGTATTAATCTTTCCAGATCTGTGAAGAATTGTGTTGGTAATTTGATGGGGATTGCATTGAATCTGTAGATTGCTTTTGGTAAGATCGCCATTTTTACTATGTTAATCCTGGCTATCCATGAGCATGGGAGATCTTTCCATTTTCTGTCATCGTCTTGAATTTCTTTTTTCAGGGACTTAAAGTTCTTGTCATATAGGTCCTTCCCATGCTTAGTTAGAGTAACCCCAAGGTATTTTATATTTGTGGCTATTGTAAAGGGTGATGTATCTCTGATTTCCTTCTCAGCCTGTTTGTCTATTTTATATAGGAGGGCTACTGATTTTTTTGAGTTGATCTTGTATCCTGCTATGTTGCTGAAGGTTTTTATTAGCTATATCAGTTCCTTGGTTGAATTTTTGGGGTCACTCATGTATACTATCATGTCATCTGCAAATAGGGAGAGCTTGACTTCTTCCTTTCCAATTTGTATCCCCTTAATCTCTTTGTGTTGTCTTATAGCTCTGGCTAGAACTTCAAGTACTATATTGAATAAGTATGGGGAGAGGGGACAACCTTGCCTTGTTCCTGATTTTAGTGGTATTGCTTTGAATTTCTCTCCATTTAATTTGATGTTCGCTGTTAGCTTGCTGTAGTTTGCCTTTATTATGTTTAGGTATGTTCCCTGTATTCCTGATCGCTCCAAGACCTTTATCATGAAGAGGTGTTGGATTTTGTCAAATGCCTTTTCTGCATCTAGTAAGATGATCATGTGTTTTTTTTTTCTTTGACTTTGTTTATATGGTGTATTACATTGACAGACTTTCGTATGTTGAACCACCCTGGCATCCCTGGGATGAAGCCTACTTGATCATGGTGGATAATTGTTTTGATGTATTCTTGGAGTCTGTTCATCAGAATTTTATTGAGTATTTTTGCATCAATGTTCATGAGGGAGATCGGTCTGTAGTTCTCTTTCTTTGTTGCATCTTTGTTTGGTTTAGGAATCAGGGTAATTGTAGCCTCATAGAAGGAGTGTGGTAATATTCCTTCTGCTTCTATTGTGTGGAATAATTTAAAGAGTACTGGTATTAAGTCTTCTTTGAAGATCTGGTAGAATTCTGCAGTGAAACCATCTGGTCCAGGGCTTTTATTGGTTGGGAGACTTTTAATGACTGATTCTATTTCCTTAAGGGTTATTGGACTATTTAAATAGTTTGTCTGGGCTTGATTTAACTTAGGTATGTGGTACCTATCCAGAAAATTATCCATTTCTTTTAGATTTTCCAGTTTTGAGGAGTAGAGGTTTTTGAAGTATGACCTGATGATTCTCTGGATTTCCTCAATGTCTGTTGTTATGTCCCCCTTTTCATTTCTGATTTTGTTAATTTGGATGCTCTCTCTCTGTCTTTTGGTTAGTTTGGATAAGGGCTTGTCTATCTTGTTGATCTTCTCAAAGAACCAACTCTGTTTCATTACTCCTTTGTATTGATAGAAGAGGAAGTAGGAAGTACTCTTGAACGCATTGGCACCAGAGATCACTTTCTAAATATAACACCAGTAGCACAGACACTGAGAGAAACAATCAATCAATGGGACCTGTTGAAACTGAGAAGCTTTTGTAGAGCAAAGGACACGGTCAACAAGACAAAGCAATAGCCTACAGAATGGGAAAAGGTCTTCACCAACCCCACATCTGACAGAGGGCTGATATCCAGAATAGATAAAGAACTCAAGAAATTAGATATCAAAATGCCCAACAGTCCAATTAAGAAATGGGCTATAGAACTAAACAGAGAATTCTCCACAGAGGAAGTTCAAATGACTGAAAGACATTTAAGGAATTGCTCAACATCCCTAATTATCCAGGAAATGCAAATCAAAACAACTCTGAGATACCACCTTACACCTGTCAGAATGGCTAAGACCAAAAACACAGAAGACAGCTTATGCTGGAGAGGATGTGGAGCAAGGGGAACTCTCCTCCACTGCTGGTGGGAATGCAAGCTTGTACAGCCACTTTGGAAATCAATATGGCACTTCCTTAGAAAATTGGGAATCCATCTCCCCCAAGACACAGCTATAGCACTCTTGGGCATATACCCAAGGAATGCTCAATCATACCACAAGGGCATTTGCTCAGCTATGTTGATATCAGCATTGTTTGTAATAGCCAGAACCTGGAAACAACCTAGATGCCCTTCAACTGAAGAATGGATAAAGAAAATATGGTACATATACACAATGGAGTACTGCTCAGCAGAGAAAAACAATGACATCATGAGGTTTGCAGGCAAATGGATGGATCTAGAAAAAATCATCCTGAGTGAGGTAACCCAGACTCAGAAGGACAAACATGGTATGTACTCACTCATAGGAGGATACTAGATGTAAAACAAAGATGACTAGACTGCTACACAACTCCAGGGAGGCTACCTAGAATACGGGACCCTAGGAAAGACCCAGGGATCACCCAATGACAGAGAAATGGATGAGATCTACATGAACAACCTGGATGACAGTGGGAGTAATGAAGGGCAAGATTTGAGGGAAAGAAAGCTTAGGGGAGCAGGAGATCCCAGCTGGATCAAGAGCAGAAAGGGAGAACAAGGAATAACAGACCATGATAAATGAAGACCACATGAGAATAGGAATAGGCAGAGTGCTTGAGAGGTCCCCAGAAATCCACAATGATATATCCTCTGTAGACTGCTGGCAGTGGTCGAGGGAGGGCCTGATCTGACCTAGTCTGGTGACTAAACACTCGAGCAGTCGTCTTGGAACTCTCATCCAATAACTGATGGAAGTGGATGCAGAGATCCTCGGCTAGTCCCCAGGTGGAGCTCTAGGTGTCTAACTGTGGAGAAGGAGGAGGGACTGCAAGAGCATGAATTGTTGAATCCAAGATTGCAAAAAGCACAGGGACAAATAGCCAATTGAATGGAAGCACATGAATTATGAACCTACGGCTGAGGAGCCCCCAGCTGGATCAGGCCCTCTGGATAAGTGAGACAATTGAATAGGTTGATCTGTTTGGGAGGCTCCCAGGCTGTGGGACCGGGACCTGTCCTTGGAGCATGAGCTGGCTGTTTGGAACCTTGGGTTTGCACAGGGACACATGCTCAGCCTGGAAGTAGGGGACTGGACCTGCCTGTAGTGAATCCACCAGGTTTAAATGAGTCCTCAGGGGTGTCATGGTCCTGGAGGACATGGGAATGAAGGGGAGGGGCTGTGGGAAGGTGGGTGTGGGGGCACAAGGGGGGAGGACAGGGGAACCCATGGCTGATGTATAAAATTAAAACACATAATAATAATAATAATAATAATAATAATGAAAGCAGGTTGAGCAGAGCCATTAGGAGCAAGCCAGTAAGCAACACTCCTCTGTGGCCTCTGCTTCAGTTCCTGCCTCTAGGTTCCTGCTTTGAGCTCCTTCCCTGACTTCCTTCCATGAGGGACCACAACTGTCAGCTGAAACAAATGATTGTTGTTTTTGGCCATGGTGTTTATCATAGCAACAGACAGCACACTGGGCCAAAGAGTAACCCCAAGATGTGTGCATTGTTCCTAGAATATCCCTTAAAGACCCCTGCCTGAGCAGATGCTGCCCCTCTTTTTAGTGTTACATTTTCAGTATCATCCAAGTTTAGCATGGAGTGAAAGCCAACGTCCTTTACTTGCACTGGATGGAGAGGCTATCGTTTCTCTATTCCCAGGTCTAGCCAGGAGGCAGCAGTGATTCTGTGAGGGATGGCAGGGAAGATAGTTAGTTATTCCCTTGGGAGCATAAGTCTGTCTAAAATGTGCCAGGTGGTTGGTATAGTTGACAGTGATCAGATTTCACAATCATGCACACATTGTAAAATCCCTAAAAATGAAGAATGTTTCAAAGGGTGTGTTTGTTGGGGGGGGGGGAATCTATTCACAGTAACTTCCACTCAATTCAGTGGTGCTTTATGGGCTCAGTTTTGGGCACTATGCAATTGGAATCCCTAACCAAGTATGCACCCCTTGAGACGTGTTGGTCTCAGGCTACCCAGCCTCTTTCCTGGCAGTAAAAATGCAGAAATGAATGAGCAGAGGTCACCCCAGCTTAAGATGGCTGTGCACTGCAAGGTGTGCCACACAGTTCAATTTAATACAATTGAATTGAAAACCTTTGTTTCCTTAGGAATGGGGTAGGAGGGAATTTTACACTGTTTTTCTGTATAGCTGCTGGCATTTCCAGATTTTTTTTAAGGCAATGATTCTTTTCATGGAATATTCATAAGCTGAATTGTCTTTTAATGCTTCTAGTGTGTTTTCAGGGGCCCTTTTGTGTGTTAGTTTCTGGAACTTTCTGAACCCTCTATGGAGGGAAGACAGTTGTATTGTTTAATAGCTGCATCTGCCAGGTTTTTGGCTCCTTGACAGGTGTTTGCACTTGGGTAATGCAACATAAAGAGCCCCTGTGTATTTATAGCAAAATAGACCCTGTGCCAAGGCCCCCAGTCATAACTGAAGCTCTTATCTGAGAAGGCTGTACCATGTTGAGGTTGGAGGATAGGCTTGGGTGTCACACACACACCTGGTGTTAAGTCCCAGCTCTTCCATTTGGGCAAGTCATAACCTTTATAAGCCTCAATTGCCCCATTCATATAGTTGCCAGGAGAATAAAAACATGACATGACTTAGGGGCAGGCTCATGAGACAGAAACACCCTGAGAAGCTCTGTCCAGCTCCTCAGACAGTCAGGAAAGCCATGTCTAGCTTCTTGGACTCTGGGAATCAGTGTCCAGCTCCTTGGGTCCTCAAGAGATCAGTGGCCAGTTCCTCAAATACTCCCAAGTGGTGGTGTCCAGACTAATCAGCCAGAGGCACTGTGGGAAGCAGTAGTAAGCTTTCCTTTTTGTAAGCTTTAAATCCATGACCTTACGTTTTGGTTGTGTTGTAATTGCCATTGGCAGAGCTAGAACTGTTGGAACCAGGCTTCTCCCTTAGCTCTCTGGAGCTCTCATTGGGAGCCATGTTCTTGACATTGAATGTACTATCTGCCAATTCCGTGTCGACTGCCAGGCACTCTTTCCTGGCCAAGCACTGCTACTGATCCTGTAAAGTTGAGCAAGATTATATGCTGATGTGTGTGCATGCATGTAAATTCTAAAGTGCAAAAGTGAGTGTTTGTATTCCCCGTGGGCTCTATGATAGTTTGAGACAAAGTGCAGACTGCTTAGATGTAAGAACTTAATTTAGATGGTTCCAGAACAGAGAAGTTTTTACCCTAAGACATCTTAAAACAAAACAACAGTCCTTCAGTTGTGGCCAGTACAGTTTAGACTCCCTGGACCCGCTTACCCATTTTTCATTTTCTCCCAGTGAGCATCTGTAGTCCCTCTGGAACAGGACTTCTTTATGTGGTGACTTCTGGGATACATTGGAGACATAAACTCTGAGCTGGGTGTCATCACAGAGTGTAGATGTGGACTGTGAGTGTTCTGGTGAAGAGGCCAGACACACATACTCTGAAGTTCAAGATGAAGACTACTGGCACTGCCTCAAGGTCAAACCACTGCCCAGACTGTTGAATCTTTGAGATAGTGATTTATTCTAAACATGTATCTTATGTGACATTAATTTCCCTGATTGATTCAGTGTCTATCATCATGACTTACAGTAATGTCACAGATACATTCCAAGAGAGGGGCTCTGTGTCTGACCTTTAGCTTTATGTACACTGTGGACTCTAACTAACATCAGACTTATTTGTCTAACAATAGAGAGAAATTCTTTTAATAGAGAACTCCTTACAGCAGGCATGGCCCTCATGATGTAGTACCAGGAAGCCTCTATTAAAGCAACTGGACATGTTATAGACAAAGCTTGATTGTTTCCTCAACTCTGGTGAGGAGAAAGAAGGGAAGGGAAGGTAGCAGTATTCATCAGAAGTGTCAAAGCATCACAGTGCAGACCACACAGAATTCCATGTCTTCACATTTATCAGCCCTTTGTGGATGGCTAACAAAAAGTCCAGGATCTTATAGCTGTGCCTGGGTCCATTAGTCCGTGTGTGTGTGTGTGTGTGTGTGTGTGTGTGTGTGTGTGTGTGTGTGTGTGTCTGTCTGTCTGTCTGTCTGTCTGTATATGTCTGTGTGTGTGGCACATCTGGAAGTTGGTCATGATCTTCAATCAGATTGGGTATTGTGTCATCATCCACAGCTTTTTAGTATCTCTCTGGCCTTTGAGCAGGTTCTTTTGGAATGAGCCTCTGAAGAACCTCTCTCATCAAAAACAAAGGCAGAAGACTCTCCTTGATATACAACAGCCAAACTCAGATGTATTTAAATGTCCTTTTAAGAAATGAATTGTTTTTGGTTTTGTTTTGTTTTGTTTTGTTTTGTTTTGTTTTGGTGTGTGTGTGTGTGTGTGTGTGTGTGTGTGTGTGTGTGTGTGTGTTTTAAGTGCAGAGGACTATTGAGAATGCAAACCTAGATTCTTAACTTGAACATCAGTTTTTCATACTGTGATGTGGGAAAGATAGACTGAGCAGTTCAGTCTCACTATTAAAGTTCCGTAACTGTGTGATCCCAGGAGCAATCGAACACTGTTCTCCATGTATTTGCAATTTGTTTGTTTGGGCTCTAAAAGAACTGTTTCAGAAGAAACAAGATCATAGGATATTTTTTTCAAAATTTGCTTTATACATACATGGATTATAAAGTTTAAAAAGTCAGGGAAATATTACCTGTTCTAGAGGCATTCAGGGACTTTGTATCCTGGTTAATTTTTAGTCAATTTGGCATAAGCTAGAGGCATTTGGGAAAGGGGACTCACAGTTAAGAAAATGCTCACATCAGATTGGCCTATGGGCAAGCCTTTGGGCCATTTTCTTACTTAATGATTGTGAGGGGGCCCAGCCCACTGGGTGTAGTGATCCTGGATGATATAAGAACAAGGACTGAGCAAACCTTGAGGAACAGGCCCTTGAACAAGGCTCCTACATGGTCTCTGCTTCAGTTTCTGCCTCCAGGTTCCTGACTTGAGTTCCTGTCTGTCCTGACGTTTCCTGATGATGGACTATTACCTGGAAGTATAAAATGAAATAAAACCTTTCCTCCCCAACTCGCCTTTGGTCATGGTGTTCTATTATAGTAATAGTAACCCTACTTAAGACATTTCTAAGTGATAATATTTAAGAGGAACATTTTATAAAATACCCAGCAATAATCCTAACCAAGAAAGTGAAAAGCCTCTACAATGAAAAGACATTGATAAAAGAAATTGAAGAAGATACTAGACCATGGAACTACCTTTCATGCTCTTGGATTGGAAGAATTAATATCATAAAATAGTATATTACCAAAAGTAATATACATATTCAGTGAAAACCCTCTCAAAATCCCAGTAGCATTCTTTACAAAACTAGGGGAAAAGTCTTAAAATGTATATGAAAACACAAAAGATCATGAATTAGCGAGAAAAGTTCTAATCAGAAACAATACTGCTAGATAGACTACAGTACGCGATGTCAGATTGTCACTCAGCAGTAGTGACGACAACAGCGTGACCCAGAGTAGTGGATCATGGGAAAAAGAAATGAACCCGCAAACACCAGGACACATAGGGTGGACTGGGGCAGCTAATTTAACAAGCAGTGGTGACAAAAATGGATGTCAAATTGTTGAATGAAGTTAGATACGTATCTCTCACTATGCACAAAAATCATTTCAAGTTGGACCAGAGATCTTGATTTAAGTCCTGAAATGCTGAAACTGCTAGAAGAAAACATACGAAGAACACGTGAAGTTATAGACACAGGCAGAACTTTGATGCTAGGAGCACGTGAAGTAGCTCTAAGAATTGACAGGTACGAGTACTTAAGATTTACAAGCTCACACAGAAAAAGAAACTGTCAGAAGTGAGAGCAGATGGCCTCCAGAATAGGAGAAAATATTTCCCAGTCATGTTGCAGACAAGGGCTCAGTGTCTGGAATATATAAATAACTACAAAAATTAAACACCAAGACAAGCAAATAGAAAACCCTGCTGATTGCTAATGGACTGACGGGATGGGCAGAGTTCTCCAAAGAAGGAACACAATAACCAGCAAGTACTTAAAAGTATTCTGCATCCTGATCCGTGACAGAAATGCAAATTAAAGCCACTTTGCACTTTTATCTCATTCCAGTCAGAAGGGCCAACCAATGGTTGGTGGGGAGGTTTCACAGAAAAGTCTTTACAATAACTGACATGTGGCCTAGCTCCATCTTACCCGGACACATACCCTAAGGGCTGTTTCCTCCACAGAGATGCTTGTGCATCCCTGTTTATTTCTGCTTTATTCATAGCAGCAAGAAAGTAGTCAGCCTAGAGATCTGTTGACAGATGGATAATGAAAAAATGTAGTGTATGTCCACAATGGAATTTTATTTAGCCATAAAGAAAAGTGAAATTTGCAGAATAAATGGAAATTATTATATGAAGCAAAGTAACCCAGACTGAGAGCGGAAAGTACCACATGATCTCTGTCATGTACTCATCCTAACAGTTAATGTTCAAATATGTGTGTCTTTGGGACTGAGGGGGTAGGCCATAAAGTCTGAACAAAGACCACAAATGGGAGAAAGAAGTTGTATGGAAAGGAGGTAGATAATGAAACACATGTGACATGAACATGGGGTCAGCTGAGGGTGAAAGGTCACAGGAAGATCAACAAATTTTGTTCGAAATGCCAAAAATGAAACCTATGACTTTGAATACTAATAGCTAAAGTAATAAAAATTTAGCAGAATCATTTGAAATTTTATATTTCCCAAACTCAGCAGAAAGCCCCTTATAAAAATAGAATACATTGCTGCACAAAGCTGCATAGGACACAGGAATAGAAGCCACAGTGACACAGAGGTCCCCATAGGACACAGGATGAGAAGCTGTAGTGACACAGATGCCTTCCAGGGAGTGGACCCCACCTGAGCTAGCTGTCAAAGGCTACTCAATTTATGACAGAGGCATGAAGCCCAAAGCCAAGATGACTGAGCCAGGCTCTCCTTGCAGGCACAGGGGATACCATGGTCCTTGTCATCTGTCTTCTCCAAGCTGCACCTCTCTATGTTGTGTCTTGGTGTCCCTTATGAAGGCATCCCTGGTTGCATTTAGGGCCCACCTTTATCCAGTGTGAACCCATCTTAACATGCAAAGACTTCTCGGGTAAGGTGACATTCACTTCTATGGAGGTTTAGACTTGGGGTGCTAGTTTAAGCATTGAGTTTCCTTACTCAGATGATGATGCTTGTATCTGATGCCTGTGAAGAGGCATCAGCTTTGTTTTGAATGGAGCTCTTGGTTGAGCTTTAGATTTTTCAAGGAGGCTTTTTTTCTTGTTTTGTTGCTATTGTTTGTTGTGGTTTTATTTTTGAGGCAGAGTCTTCTGGCCCCAAAGCTTCAAACTCCTTATGTAGCTGAGGCTGCCCTTGAACTCCTGGTCCCCCTGCTTCCACCTCTCCAGTGCTGGCATAACAGGCATGCACCATCATGTCTGTCCTGGGTATTTGTCCATTTTCAGGCTGGCATGGATAGTGGAGCATAAGTCAAGCAATCACCCATGAAGCCATCTCCAAACCACCTGGAAAGGGAAGGCTCTTCTGCCTGTGTTTACATCTGAAGATAATATACTTCTGAATTATGCTTGTTTGGTGCTTTCTGAAAAATTAGTTTAAAACTCCATTTGGTCTCTTCCTTTTAAATGTTAATTTTGTTAAAAGTGTCTACTGGTTAATCCTCTTTTTAAATGACCATATGTGATAGTTGATGTATTATTCAGCTGTAGTAAGATAGTGTAACATTGTGTGGGGACAAATGAGGCCAGGAACACAGTAGACAGTGGAGAACTGTGAAGACAGATACCTGCACATGTGGAAAGGAAGCACAGTTCATCTTCTGGATAGCAGTCTGTGGCCTAAGCAGTTGCTACAAGCTGCACTCTACATAGGTCTTTGTAAGGGTTTCTGTTGTTCTGTTATTTTTGTTTTTGATTTTTTTTTTTAACTGACTGAAAGCAGGTTGGGAGGAAAAGATTTATTTCACCTTAGAGTTCCACATCATAGTTCATCACTGAAGGCAGTAAAGTTAGGAACCTGGAGAAGTAACTGATATAGAGGCCACAGAGAACCACTGCTTATAGGCTTGCTTATCCTGCTTTCTTATAGAATCCAGGAGCACCTATCCACAGGTAGCACCACCAACAATGTTGTGGGGCTCCCATGTCAATAATCCATCAAGGAATCCCACCACAGGCTTGCATGTGTTAGAGTATTAAAACATCTACTAGCTGTGTTAAACTGTAAACATACCATGGGAACAATGCAGCTGTTTAATATAACAGAATGAGGACATGGTCCTCTCATGCTGGGGACTGATGACTTGGTATACTCATTCTGGAAAGCAACTTGGTCACACCTATTAATACCTGAGTAATCGGCTTATATGCCATAGAAATTCTGCTGCGGATATCGCTCTGTATAAATAAAATGCTGTTTGGCCAGTGGCCAGGCAGGAAGTATATAGGCAAGACAAGAGAGAAGAGAATTCTAGGAAGTGGAAGGCTGGGGGAGAGATGCTGCCAGCCACTGCCATGACAAGGAAGATGTAAGGTAATAGTAAGCCACGAGCCACATGACAAAGTATAGATTAATAGAAATGGATTAATTTAAGATAAAAAAGTAGATAACAAGAAGCCTGCCACGGCCATACAGTTTATAAGTAATATAAGTCTCTGTGTGCTTACTTGGTTGGGTTTGAGCAACTGTGGGACTGGTGGGTAAGAGAGATTTGTCCTGACTATGGGCCAGGCAGGAAAATTCTAGCTACAAAATTCCACATACTGAATTTTTCCAGGATAGTTTTGAACATCTTCTCATATGAATGGTGTACACTTGGATTTTAAGTATTCTTATTGCTTCAAAGACAACACTGTGTGTGTGGGGGTGGGTGGGTGGGGGGGTGGGTGGGTGTATATACACATACACATGCCCTGCACATATTAAAATGCCTTTTTAGTATCCCAACTTCTGGATGAGGTTGGACCTCCTGTTGCTCTTGGAATTTAGGATACACAGCCATGTCCCAGTAGATGCCATGGCCCTTATTGGGCTTGTGATCAGTTCAGTCATCTTCAGAAAACTTGACAAGTGTCTAACCCTTCCAGACAGTCATTTGCAAGGCAGACCATGTCTCTGCTCACCTGGGACTAAAACTTAAAGGGTCCTGTTGTTTATGATCCTATGAGTAGGAAGAATGTCTCTTTGTTTTTATAGCTATCCAGAGGCATCATATGACAAAAGAAGAAAAAGGTTGAGAAGGAAAGATGAGCCGGAACTCTGCAGTACATTTATGAAAACCTCAGCTTCCCAGAATTGAGGGGTGTCTTGTCCAGCCCAGTCCCTCTACACAACTGTTTTGCTAAATTACATTTTTTGTCAGCTGACTCTTGGATACTTTGAAAGTTTTGTCTTCCAGCTTCTAATCATCCTGAATTTCAGTGGATTATTAAGTGCAGTTGGATAGAGAACTCTCACTTGGATTTAGGGGTGCTTATTATAAAATAGAGCCCCACAGTGTGCTCTTGAAGGCTCCCCTTATCTTACCTGTGAGCACCAACTTCTTATTGCTAGCATATTTCTTTCTCTACCGTTAGTGACATCATCTTCATCCAGAATGTTCTCATCCAGATCACTGTGTTTGCTAAACCTGGTTTTGATCACTGCATTAGGTCACTGTTGATCTACTGAATTAACCCTAATTTAAAAATCTCCTAATAGGAGAAATAGATCATACAGGTTTCAACATTGTTGAATATTTTTTAAAGATTGATTTTATTTTTACTTATGCATGTGTTTGTGTCTGTGTGGTGCAGGCATGTGCATGTGGGTACTCTCGGAGTCCACTGAGGGAGGGCCTCAGGTTCCCTGGTACTGGGGTTACAGGCAGTTATGAGCCTCTCTTTGTAGGTACTGGGGACCAAATTCTAGTCCTCTGAAGAAGCAGCACTTACTCTTGACGATAACTGATGAGGTATCTCCCCAACCCTGTTAGTTTTTTGGGGTGCTTTTTTTGTTTTTGTTTTTGTTGTTTTTTTTTTTAACATAGTCCTCTCCACCACACAACTCTTGCTAATTGAGAGTGTCACCTTATTCACATTCCCTCTTGGCTCCAAGTATGATGTAACTGATTGATTTCCTTTCTGTTCTGTGCATCTGTGGTATGATCGATAGGATCTTTGAGGGGTTTTGATCTCTTTTTTAAGAACCAGCATATTTGTACTCATATTTTATAAAATCATTCTGATAGTCTACCTACAACTTCTCTGGTAACTGCAGGCCATAGTCAGCTGTGAGAGCATAATGTCACTCTCACAGCCCAGATAATAGGCCAGCAACAGTGATTGCACAGGCAGGATGGTTGAAGTCCCACTGGGCTTCAAGTCTTCTCACACAAAAAGCCACTCCTGGTGGTCTCATTGGCATTGTATTGGCTTTCTCCCAACTGAAGTTTCTCTCTCTCTCTTCCTCTTTCTAAACAATCAACAGCTAGATCAAGTCACCCGCCAACGCAGCCTGTCCAGCCTGGAGCTGTTCCTGTCCTGCGCCCAGAAGCAGCTAAGTGCTCTCATAGCTACGGAGCCTGTTGACATTGAATAGAGACACGCTGGCCAACCCGTCCCTGTCATTAAGCCTGCCTACTCTGAAGCTGTTCCTCTCCTGTGCCCAGAAGCAGCTGAGTACTCTAAGGTCCATGGAGCCTATTGGCATTGAATAAAGGGAACATGACAGGCTGCTTGTCCTGGCCATTGTGTCAATCACTAGACTTCTAGTAGATGCTGTGACTTAGAAAGATGCTTTTGTTTTCTGATTAAACAGCTGGTTTCCAGGTCAAGGATGAGCCAGAGCAGTATCTAGAAGAACCATCAATGGATCTAACTTATTCTCTATCATTTTATTACAAGTAGAATGGAAAAATATGTATGACCCAAAGTCATGGAAAAGTGGTAGGTTACCCAAAGTTCATGGGGTAAACAGTACAGCTTCAGGTGGCCTGGTGACACTGTTTGGTAAAGGATTACCTTTTGAAGCCTCATGGTGATTTGTGTAACTTCACATCAGCTTGTTTCTGAGAAGTTGAGTGGATAGAAGCACTGGCGTGGTCATTGTTATGACTGACCTGACCAGTCTCTAAAGGTGAATTATGTGTTTTCATTGATTTATCAAAAATAAACAACACTAGATGACCAGGTTTTGAGCAGCTGCTACATTTAAACTTTGGGTGTGTGGCTCAGGCTTGCTTCCTGCCTTTCTTCAGAGGCCTGAAAATAATTTTTCATAATTAATCAATCTCTAGAAAGAACATAACTTGGAATTCTAGACATCTATGGGAATTTAATCAAATATCAGACATATAGGTTCATCGAGGCGTTCTTAATTCAGGAGCAGTGTGCTGCAGTCTGAACTCATGAGCAGTTTCAACATCAAAAATGACAACAGTGTACCTATGCAGATGCTGTGTCTCTGAAACACTTCTGCTTTCAGGGGCTTTGTACTTCTCTGGATTTCTCAGTATAATAAAAGAAACTCCAAAAAGTTGCTTGGTTGTCATCATGTTTTCTATTTCTCATTACTATTTCTTCCTTCCTTTTTTCACTGCTTGAGTCAGGGTCTTGCTGTGTAAAGTCCTGCTTTACATCAGAGCGATCCACCTGCCTCTGTCTCCTAAGTGTTAGGAAAGGCATGGCTCACTGTGCCAGGCCACAAGCTATTAATTCTTTACAAGTATCATTCCTTTCTCAAATTTCTGCACCATGAATGATTGTGTTTTGTGAGCACTTCCCATTAAACAGTGACAGTATTTACCAAGAATCTTATAATTATTGATTATCATAGAAACTTAATATTTGGAGTAAGCAAACCATTGACCTGAATTGCTACATGTGAAAAAGGGGGGGCAGGAATTTTGAATTCAGAAACAAGCCAGTACATCTGGGCCCAGTATTTAAGGTCACTTGACTCTTCCCAAATTAAATATCAGGATACCATCACACATCACTCAGATGGGCCATCCAGCCTTAGGGTAATGTGGGGTGTAGGTCACTGTCGCTAAGGTCCAGAGAGGGCAAAGGTGTCAGGCAGGCAGTGTCTAGTCTTGTCTCTGCCTCACCCCTGACCACCACAGGATACTCTTTCCCTTTTCTTCTTGGGTTTCCATCTTTGCTTTCTATAATTTCAAAGTAATTGCTCTCTGAAATAACTTGGACTCTGTTAAATCTGTCAGTCCATGGGTGCTGGGGACACCCACCATGTCCTGTGCTATTTCACTTGGATTGCTGTGGTACTTTTTCCATGAGGATGTTATCAAAGATGCCTGGAACTCTTATTTGTGACATCTGATGTATGTGCAGGGATTCTTGATGCTAAAGTAGCTAATAGTGTTCAGTCACATTTAAAGTATATTTCCAATTAAATGTACTGTGAGTTTTGCTCTGGTTATCCAGAGAGCCTAGAACATCTCTGGTTTATACACCAGGAGAATTAGATGATTCAGCATTTCTTACTGCAAAGGTATGACTCTATCCTTGAGACGTGGACCTCAGTCTCGCTTCCTCAGCCTGTCCTCTGGCTCTTTCCTACCATTTAGTTCAGGTGAATAAAGAAGTAAAAGGTTCAGTGGGGCCTTTTTGACAGATAAAATTACTTTCAAATTACAGGTGTGGACACTACTGTGCTTCAGTGAAAAAGACCCCCAGCTTCCCATCTTTGTACGCTCTGTGCCAAGCATTTTCACGTGATGTCAGTAAGCATGGATAGGAAGTGACATGTTGGAGTTTATTAAAGGAACATGGCTTGAGTTTCTCATATGGGATTCAAACTCCAGCCTTTTAACACAGGGCTCTGCTTTCTCAGGTTGCTGTGGTCCAGTGCTTCCTCCATGAGAGCACTTGTGTGTATACACTGGCTTGTCTTAGTATTCTAAGTTGGACCTTTAGACACACAGCCTAGCCCACTAAAGGATCAGTTTCCACATTTATAACAGAGAAATGATTTTTAGACTGTGCAACACTGCTGGTACTCTATGTAGTGAGCCTTGCTTCTGTGGCCATCAGTACACAGTGATAAACCCTACAAAGCACAGGGATGACTGCCACAGGCAAACAAACTATTGACTCCTTGATTGAGAGACCTGCAGGTGAAGTCCTGACCCTTTCTGGGACTCTTGTGGAAAAGCTAATTTAGAAAGTCACCTTCTGAACCCTTGAGAGGCAGCTGTGTTCTCTTCCAAGGTCAGATTGCTTACACCCTGTGTTCTGAGTCTTGGACTCAATGATATAACTCGGGTGTTCTTACAGTGTATGGGTACACTTTCCCTGTAAGCTAGCCAGAGCCCATGTGATTTACTTGCACCAAGTAACCGTCAGTGAAGGCTGTTCAAAGAGCCCATAATCCCTGGATACCAGCACATACTAGTTTGTCTCCACATACTAGTCTACACTAGAGTGAAAAGACTCAGACTTTTTTTGTAAGAAATGTTGAATACATCATTGAATCAATGTCTCATTTGACAAAAATGAAAATGTCACTGACACTTGAAACTGAGCAGACAGTGCCTTGCTTAGACATTTGCTGTCAACTCAGAATCAGTGGTGGTTTAAAGTCTAGTCCCTTAGCTAAGTGCTGACTCATGTTAAAAGTCCAAGGAGCTGACTCAGCAATTGCCCTGGGGTTGGTTATACTGCAGAGTCAGGTGTCCATAATTATAACTTCTTATGAATCTTTTTATATAGTTTTACAATTAAACTGGATTAAATTAGAAAATGTTGTATTTAAACAGTAAAAACACGAGCACTGTTCACTGAAAAAATAGTTTTATATAATAAATTTCAAGGGAGAGGCATATGCATAAGCCTGGGAAGCATTTTTGAAACCAAGGGAAGAACTGAGTCTAAACCACTCCCATGCCAGTAAACTGCTCTGTTGTGTCCTAAAGACTACTGACAACCCAGAAAGCCAGTGCACCAAGCATGCACCACCATAGACCACACATTGTAGGCATCACAGGCCCTTTACCTTACTTAGCAACAGCAACATCACCCCAGGCCCCTTAGCAACAGCAACAGCACCCAGGCCCTTTACCTTAGCAGCATCACCAATGTCCGGCAGTGAGGAATAGCAGTTTGTGAGAGCTTGTAGCTAAGATTGCCAGACACTGAAAGCCAGACAAACTAAAACTATATTTCATTTTAAAACACATTTTCACACTTGGCCCCTAACAAAAGCCTCTTTGGCTGCCAGTCCCTGGCCTTTGTGCACAGAGGGAAAGCACTAATCTTTCTCAGATCACTTCTGTCTGCTCTCTCCCTGGGCTCTGTATGGTTCCCTCCCCAGTAGCCTGCCTGCCATCATTACCACTGTGTCATGTGGATCATCTGAATAGTTAATTATTCTGATTAAATGTGATTGTTATTGTAATTCAGAGGTTATATCCTTTTTATGTTGTCTTCCCCCTGAAGAGAGAGCCTGAATCAGGTGTGTGTCCACATGTGTGTGTGCAGCTTGCACAAAGGCCATTGGAAGACCTCACATGTCCAGCACTATCACTTTCCTCCTAATTCCCTTGAGACAGGGTCTCTCAACCTAGAGCTAAGCTGGCAGCCATCCTGTCCCGCCCCCTGCCACACACATACACAGGTATGTGTATAAGCGTGCATCAGTTTTTGTGTTGCATCACTAAAGCGTTTTATGGTGGCTACTTCTAGTGACCTCAGTATATAGTGACTTAATAACCAAATCAATAAGTAAAACACTCCACCTTCAGAATGACTAATCAGCTAATAGTCAGCTAATAGATCCTGTCTACTAATTGATGGGATTTAGCTAAAATCATAATATTCCTAAATGAGGTCCCATAAGAACTTGGAGCCACCTATATATAACAGTAGCCAGCCTGTGTTTAGTCACCACCGCCTGGCAAGGGCCTGAACGTTCTAAAGCAATGTTTTCATCTCCCAGTGTTGTTTGGTGACTAAATTACCTTGATAGTGTGCTGCTCAAATTCACAAGGTTGTCAGAACCACACAAGTGGGGAAGAATGTGTGAGAACTTCTATATGAAATACCAGGAAGTATCTCCCTTGAGAGACTAAGCTCAGTGTTCCATCGGAGCACACAAGGAGGCTGAGGAGCAGTGTAGGAATAGCCTACCTTCTCATCTAAGGTAGGCTATTACAGAGCCTGGGAATAGCGGGTTTGCGTGAGGAGGAAAGCATCAGGTCAGATTGGAGCAAAAGGTATACAAGTGCTGTGTAAGTCAGAGGCTGAGCCTAGACAGGAGCCTTTCTGAATCCATCTCTGATCCCATGGATACAGACTGGCCTTGTATGGGGAGTACACAGAAATCAAGAAGCACGCTCATTCAGAAGGTAGGAAAATTTGACTCAGTGCTGGCGAACATTCAGTTGTCAGAAGTCTGAAAGCTGACTTAGAAAAAATAATAATACAGCCACAGAATGTACAAATCGCTGACTTTAACACAACTTACTGAGACAGATTCTAGAAAATTCTTTGTGGTGAGATATGTATGTAATGAATGTTGAGTTTTTGCCCATTTCATTGAGGTATTGTTTTCTAAAAATGTTAGTAACTCTGGTCATGGGAACAGCTCTGAACTTTATAAACTATTGTCACTGTAATTTTTTGGTGTTTATTTCTCATAAATGCCAAAAATATAAATGCTAGAAGTCTACACAAATGGTGACTACTTTATTAAATTATTAAATTTATAGTTATTAGTGTATTATATTCATCTTGTCATTCCTACAAAATGTCTGATGCAAGCCACCAAAGAAAAGAAGTGTTTATTTTTATTCAGGGTTGCAGGTACAGCATGTCATGGTGATGGATCATATATGGGGGGTTGAGAGCCTGGACACAGCAGAGAGAGATGGACACTGGTGCTCAGCTCACTCAGTTTGGACCCCCAGCTCATGGAATGGTGCTGCCAATAGCTACTGTGTGTTTTCCCAGTCTAGTTATCTAGGTAATCCCTCACAGGCATGCCCATAGGTGTGTTTTCTAGGTGATTTTGGATCTTGTCAAAGTGATAATATTAACTTTCACAGTGAGTTAGCATTTAAAATTCATTACATATTGTAATATTTTAGACAAGGTTTGTTTTTAGTCATGTAGAAAGCTAAAATTATCAACATTTTTTAAAATTTCCTCTATTGTCTTATAAAGCAGAGGAACATACTACAAATTAACTTAAATCTAGCATATGCTGCCAGCTACAGAAAATGAGATAAACTCAGTATATATCATGTCTGAGATTTTAGGAAATGGTCTACCTGACTCCAAGCAGTTCAGAACAATAACTTATCATTAAAGAGTAAAGATTGCTTCACTTTTAAATGAATGAAACTCTTCCTCCATGCTCAAGGGCTCTTCCTGTGTGAAGCCTGCACCTTGATGCCAGTTCTCTGCAGGACGAGGATTTACTCTCAAGAAATAAGTTTCATGCCTGTTTGCAATCACAAGTACATTCTCCATTTTATGTAAATATAGTCTGCTGGGGATGCTATGAATGTGTTGCTCTGATGGATTGATAAATAAAATGCTGATTGGCCAGTAGCCAGGCAGGAAGTATAGGCGGGACAAGCAGAGAGGAGAATTCTGGGAACAGGAAGGCTGAGTCAGGAGTTGCCAGCCAGACACAGAGGAGATGAGGTGTAAAAGTACCGGTAAGCCACAAGCCATGTGGCAACTTATAGATTAATAGAAATGGGTTAATTTAAGATGTAAGAGCTAGTTAATAGTTAGCCTGAGCTAATAGCCAAGCAATTTTAATTAATATGAGCTTCTGAGTGATTATTTTATAAATGGGCTGCAGAACTGCGGGGTGTGGGGGAGGGGGAGCGGGACCGGAGAAAACTCCAACTACAATAGTCTATAGCAGAGTCAAAAGCTTCCTTAACCACCATAGTCCAGTGCTGGGTGGACTCTAACTCCAAGTGTAGGGCTGCTAAGCTCATCCATTTCTTTCATATTTTTAAAGATTTACTTAGGGGTGTGGGTGCACACACAGAGAACTAGAAGAGATCACACTTCCTTGACTAGTTAGAGTGATGGGAACCCAATTCCTCTCCTCTTGATTGCACAGCAAAGGCTCTTAAACCATTGAGCCATCTCTCTAGTCCCCTCTTTCACTTCTCATCCTCTCCATACTGTGATCTCAACTGACACCATGATAAAAACGCTCTCCATGTGCTGGTGGCCACCAAATCTGTATCTAACTGTGTTCTCTCTCCTTTAATTCTGAATCTTCCATTTAACTGCCTACTTAATATGTCCTGTGATGCTCATCATATCAAAAACAGAAGACAGCTTATGCTGGAGAGGATGTGGAGCAAGGGGAACTCTCCTCCACTGCTGGTGGGAATGCAAGCTTGTACAGCCACTTTGGAAATCAATATGGCACTTCCTTAGAAAATTGGGAATCCATCTCCCCCAAGACCAAGCTATAGCACTCTTGGGCATATACCCAAGGAATGCTCAATCATACCACAAGGGCATTTGCTCAGCTATGTTGATATCAGCATTGTTTGTAATAGCCAGAACCTGGAAACAACCTAGATGCCCTTCAACTGAAGAATGGATAAAGAAAATATGGTACATATACACAATGGAGTACTGCTCAGCAGAGAAAAACAATGGCATCATGAGGTTTGCAGGCAAATGGATGGATCTAGAAAAAAATCCTGAGTGAGGTAACCCAGACTCAGAAGGACAAACATGGTATGTACTCACTCATAGGAGGATACTAGATGTAAAACAAAGATGACTAGACTGCTATACAACTCCAGGGAGGCTACCTAGAAAACGGGACCCTAGGAAAGACCCAGGGATCACCCAATGACAGAGAAATGGATGAGATCTACATGAACAACCTGGATGACAGTGGGAGTAATGAAGGGCAAGATTTGAGGGAAAGAAAGCTTAGGGGAGCAGGAGATCCCAGCTAGATCAAGAGCAGAAAGGGAGAATGAGGAATAACAGACCATGATAAATGAAGACCACATGAGAACAGGAATAGGCAGAGGGCTCGAGATGTCCCCAGAAATCCACAATGATATATCCTCTGTAGACTTCTGGCAGTGGTCAAGGGAGGGCCTGATCTGACCTAGTCTGGTGATCAGATGACTAAACACCCTAGCAGTCGTCTTGGAACTCTCATCCAATAACTGATGAAAGTGGATGTAGAGATCCTCGGCCAGGCCCCCGGTGGAACTCCAGGTGTCCAACTGTTGAGAAAGAGGAGGGACTGCAAGAGCGTGAATTGTTGAATCCAAGATTGCAAAAAGCACAGGGACAAATAGCCAATTAAATGGAAGCACATGAATTGTGAGCCAACGGCTGTGGAGCCCCCAGCTGGATCAGGCCCTCTGGATAAGTGAGACAATTGAATAGCTTGATCTGTTTGGGAGGCTCCCAGGCTGTGGGACCTGGTCCTGTCCTTGGTGCATGAGCTACCTGTTTGGAACCTTGGGCTTACACAGGGACACATGCCCGGCCTGGAGGGAGGGGACAGGACCTGCCTGTACTGAATCCACCAGGTTTAAATGGGTCCCCAGGGGTGTCTTGGTCCTGGAAGACATGGGAATGGAGGGGAGGGGCTGGGAGGAAGGTGGGGGTAGGGGTGGGAGGGGGGAAGACAGGGGAACCCATGGCTGATGTATAAAATTAAAAAAATTTTGATTCAGATTAGAAAAAAAGTAGAGTCTATCTTCCATTAAAATATAAATATTTGATGTTATTGAAATAGGTGCATTCAGCAATGATGCCTTATCAGTTTCTAGGGGTTAGTGTTATTAAGTGGGAATTTGTTACAAATTCAGAACAGTTATATAAGGAAAATAATTAAATATTTTACAAAAGTTAAAAAAAAAAAACAGGTATCTTCATCCCTGGGTTTAGTGCAGAAGCCCTGGCTCCTGAAGCCCTCAACAGGCAAGGATCTGCCACCCATCCCAGTGTTGCAATGAAGAGAGGAGAAATAGTGAAAAGTAAACAAAAGGGATATAATTAATATGTTTTGGGAAGAGGAATGAATAAAGATGTAGCAGGAATCTTAAAAGTTCTTATTAATAAAAACAAACCTAGAGCCAGGTATTGGGGTGAATGCTGGAAGATCAGAGAAGCAGAACAAACCATAGCTACCTCACCTTGCCAGTTCCTCAGCTGATCATGTTTCCTCAGACTGGATGCCTCTCAGCTGAACTGTGCTGCTCAAAAGCTTAACAGTTTAACCAGCCAAATGCTTCTAGTTTCCGGTCTTCACACCTTATATATCTTTCTGCTTCCTGACATCACTTCTGGCTGTTTCCAATGTGGCCTTGAACTCACAGAGATCCAGAGGGATTTCTGCCTCTGGAATGCTTAGGATTAAAGGTGTGAGCGCCACCATTTTTCTAGCCTCTGTATCTAGTGGCTGTTCTGTTCTTTGACCCCAGATAAGTTTATTAGGGTGCACAGTATTTTGGGGAATAATGCCACCACATAAAGATGACCCCAACTTTACTGTCGAATATTGACATGAGCTATGAGTTTAAAGAGAAAGAATTGGGACAGGGGACAAAAGGTATGTGAAATTAAACAACCAGTATAGCCTGGCCCAACATTGGTCCGGTTCTGTTCCTGCAAAATGGGCTGATAGATTATTAATCTAATCATCGTCATCTCAGAGGAGGGCAGTTTGGTTCCTGCAGTGGGACTCATTTCTGGCTGCAGCCTCTCAAACACAGATGATTGTTTCTATCTAGGGGACGGTCAGTCTTATGAGGATAGTCTTCTGGAATCCAAGGTGACAACAGATTTGAGGTGATTATCTGTGTGCCATTCAGTCTTAAATGGGAATGAGGTGTTAGGCAGACTGTTTGTAGTGACTGACATATTTGTGCAGATCCAACAGGAGTCTTGCCCAGAGAAGAGGAGACACAGAAAGGTGGCAGAGAAGCCAGCTTCTCTTTTGTTTCTGTGTGGGTCCAAGCAAGGAGTCAGTGCTTTTCAGCAAAAGCAGGATCTATGTGCCTGTTCTATGCCTCTGAGGGCTTTTCTAGTTCTTAATCTCAATTGACAGAAAATCAACATGCCCCCCCACACACACACACTTGGTTACATCACTCCATTGCGTAGCCTGAGTCATCTACTTCCCCTAGCCATCTCAGTGCCCCTTCCTACCCAAAGCCTTCATGATCTCTTCTCTAGGCTTTTGAAGTAGAATGCAGATGAGCTTTGTTCCACACTTGTCCCAGGAATCCCTTAAGTAGCATGATTGCCTGGGAGCTAAGCTAACATCTCCAGAAAGATGTGTTTACTAGTTCTTTATTGCAGATTGTTGGGTCCCGGACAATGAACAGTGTCAGGCATTGGTGGTGCCTTGTCTCTAGAGTATGTATAATAATGACATGTTTGCCAACCATGGAAGGACACCTAGGCAGATAAAATTGGCCAGCTAAGAGTCCTACAAACCTCCAGTCAGTGTATGTATGGTCTCTACCCCTGGAGCCTCCTTTCCCCCTTTCCTCTATGAGGTGCAACACTTAATCTGCCTCCTGTTTCTCATCTCCTCATTCTTCTCCAATGAGAGTTTCTCTCCCTTAAGGCTTCCCTTAAGGACCAGGATTCAATGTCCTAAGTACAGTGCATTCAATCATAGATGACATAGTCGCTCACGAGTTGGTTGTTTCACTTGGAACAGAGAGAAACTGAACTCTTATGGGCAACACTCTACTGTCCTTTCTCCTTGCCCTTTGCCCATGGTGACTTTTGTAGAGAATTGTGTTCATGGCCAGGGGATGCTCAGCGTTTAGGCTGTGGGAGTTGAAGTGTACAAACAAGGTTCTGAGGGGTCTTTTTTAAGTTTATGTACATCTACATGATGTGATCATACTGAGAGTGTCAATATGGAGGTACTATTTCCTAGGGACACTCTGTCTCCTATGTCTGTTCTATGTTAGATTGTGTTTCCTCCTGCCACCTATTTTTGTTGACTTGAGTTAGGGTTTTGCTGTCTAGTTCTGGCCAAACTGGAGCAAAAAAGGCCTGCAAAGTTCCCTCCAGTTGACCCCTGGGGTGAGAAGTGTTTTAGTTGAGTCTCCAAAAGAAGGGCTTTCTCTGTCCCTCAGAGTCTTCCCTCTCTAAAATTGAAGGAACACTTGCTTGGAGAACAGGCACCCTCAGTTGAAATGAATAAGGAGAAAGTTGTGCATTGTGGTACATACCTGTGATACCAGTGCTCTGGATAAGTGGAGGCAGAAGATTGGGGCCAGCCTCAGCTACATGGTGAGTTTGAGGTCAGCTTGGGCTATGAGATCCTCTTAATAATTTCACCAATAGGAAGGATGGACAAGGATAAAAGATAGAAAGTTAGTAATCTTAATGAACCCTTCAGCTTACAAATGAAGTTTGTATGAATGGAAAATAGTGTCTAATGAATTGTAAGTATTCAAAAGTCTTCTACTTATGCTCATTCCCTGATAACTTGGTTTCTGGATGAAGCATTTAAAAGTTAAGGAAGCAGCAAGTGGCCATTTCAGCACTGATGGAGTATTAATTTTGGGCCAAGTTTGCTTTACTGTTGACCCATCTGTTCTGATTGACGATCCTCTGGGAAGCCACACATAAGCTTACTTGAAGATCACTGAACACTAGATGCCCATTAGTTCTAAGTAAATGTTGTCTAATATCTGCTCATATTACTTCTTAATTAAATCCGTTGCACACATTCACACTGGGTTCATAACAGTGCTTTACTGCAGCACACAGGCACACATCTAGAACTAGTATTCTGGGATTCCAGAATATTCTCTGAATGTCTATCTAGAAGGTGCTGGACCTCTGGTTGCAGTGGTCCCTCATGTGATTGTCTCTGCATCATGACCAGGTATGTTCAACCTCACCAGAATTAACACCATCCATCTCTTCCTCCCTCTTCCCTCACCAGCCACTGGATTCCTGTCTGCCACAAAGAGTGGTGACAAAATCTAATCTGAACTAGACCACAGTCAGACGCAGTCCGATTGAGGACTTGGACTTGCCTCAAACCAAAGCAGAGTGGGAGGGTGGAAACTGACTATCTTGTAAATAGCAAAGCCACCCAGTGTGTGAACCTGAAAACATGTTACAAGCAGCAAGTCCCATCTGCTGTATTGCCTGTTGCCTCTGCCAGCTGGTTTCACCAAGTGTGATTTGCAGTGTTATTTTATTGAAGGTTTCTTAACAATTTGAGCACAGTTCTGAATGTAATATTAAATCCTCTTCTGGCTCAGCCAGTTGCAAAATTGCACATTCTGTCTACACATCAACCCCCAGGTCTGGAGGGGAATGGCAGGGTTGGCCTACCCAGCATATCCCATAAGTACTCATTCTGTCTACACATCAACCCCCAGGTCTGGAGGGGAATGGCAGGGTTGGCCTACCCAGCATGTCCCAAGAATACTGCCTTGGAGATTTCTGTGCAGGTGGTACCGTGTGCTCTCCTGAATACATGCAAGCAAGATTACCTATGATTAGAAACCATTTTACTCAGAGGCAAACATGAAGCTTGGCTTCAATTTCTCACAAATCCACAGGGCCTTTTTTTCTTGCTCAGGACATTTAGCCAGTTCAAATGGCCAGACCTCTGAGTTTTATCCCACTTCTGTGGGAGGAAACTGGAGATGACAAATGATCTTAGCAATTTAGGTCTAAATTCCTGGTGTCAGCTTTATATGTCAGGTGCAGGGTTGGTCAGTTATTATTATTTTTAATCCATGTGAGTTCTGGTATTGAAAAAGCCCAAAAGACACAACACTGTAAAGAACCCATAGAGAATCAACTCAGTTCTCAGCCTTTATATGTGTGTGTGTGTACATTGTATATGTATGTAAGTGTTTGTGTATACTGTGTGTGTGTTATGTGTGTATGTGTGTGTGTCTGGATCTGCATGTGTGCATGTGTGTGTGTACATTGTATATGTATGTAAGGGTTTGTGTATATTGTGTGTGCTATGTGTGTATGTGTGTGTACATTGTATATGTATGTAAGTGTGTATACTGTGTGTGTGTTATGTGTGTATGTGTGTGTGTCTGGATCTGCATGTGTGCATGTGTGTGCACGTACATTTTATATGTAAGTAAGTATTTGTGTATAGTGTGTGTGTTATGTGTGTATGTGTGTGTCTGGTTCTGCCTGTGTGCATGTGTGTGTGTACATTGTATATGTATGTAAGTGTTTGTGTATACTGTGTGTGTGCTATGTGTGTATGTATGTGTATGGATCTGTATGTGTGCATGTGTGTGTGTACACTCATGGACATCTGTCTGCATGTATATGTGCGTTCTAATGCATGTGGTGGCCATCTATCTGCAAGTATATGTGTGTTTTGATGCATGTGGTGGCCATCTATCTGCATGTATATGTGCGTTCTAATGCATGTGGTGGCCATCTGTCTGCATGTATATGTGCGTTCTAATGCATGTGGTGGCCATCTATCTGCAAGTATATGTGTGTTTTGATGCATGTGGTGGCCATCTATCTATATGTATATGTGTGTTTTGATGCATGTGGCGGCCAGATATCTGCATAATGTGTGTTCTGATGCATGTGGTGGCCATCTATCTGCATGTATATGTGCGTTCTAATGCATGTGGTGGCCATCTATCTGCATGTATATGTGCATTCTAATGTATGTGGTAGCCATCTATCTACATGTATATGTGTGTTTTGATGCACGTGGTGGCCATCTATCTGCATGTATATGTGTGTTTTGATGCATGTGGCGGCCAGATATCTACATGATATGTGTTCTGATGCATGTGGTGGCCAGATATCTTGATTGATGTGTGTTCTGATGCATGTGGTGGCCAGATATCTGCATGATGGCATGATGTGTGTTCTGATGCATGTGGTGGCCAGATATCTGCATGATGGCATGATGTGTGTTCTGATGCATGTGGTGGCCAGATATCTGCATGATATGTGTTTTGATGCATGTGGTGGCCATCTATCTGCATGTATATGTGTGTTTTGATGCATGTGGCAGCCAGATATCTGCATGATGTGTGTTCTGATGCATGTGGCGGCCAGATATCTTGCTTGAGTGTCATTCTTCAGCAGCCATCCACTTTATTTTTGTTATGCAGTCTCTCATTGGCCTGGAGCTCACAGATTAGGCTGGTCTGGGCAGCCAGCAAGTCCTAGGATCTGCTTCTCTCTGCTTTATGGTGCTGGGGTTGTGAGAGCTGCATGGTCTTCCTTGTGTGCCTTCTGGGAATTGAACCCAGGTCCTTATGCTTGCATAGCAAGCCCTTTGCTGACTGAGCTGTCTCCTCAACCTTTTCACATGTAGATTGAGTTGACCAGAGACTACCTTACACAGTAGCTAGCTTTGGCCTAGTATAAATACAAATTATCACTAGATAGTTTTCCCAATAATTCCACAAGAAAAAAACATAGCTTTTACTTAATTAGAAATCATTCATTCCCTATGATTAAAGTTTGCACATCCAGCAGTGGAACAGCATCTTCCTCAGAGCAATGTACCCACCACTCAGCACCCAAACCTCCATCATCACAGTTTTTGATTCTGAAAGTTTTTTATTAAGATGTAATTAATTCATTTGTTCATTTGTTCTACCCTCCCTCCATAATCAGGCAGGCTATTGCTCTGTTGTGAATTTCCTTGGGAACCATGGACACTACTGTAGAAGGGATTCTTGGGTTTTATCATTGCAGTTCTCCCCTGGTCTGTGGGATGTAGGGTAGACTCTGTCCCTCTGCCATGGCAGTTAGAGATAACAGTAACAGGCTACTCACAGGAGTGATAAATACCATGTCTAAGTCAGAATGCCATCACTGCCAGCCCCATCAGCCCCAAGGTCTCTCCCTGTAGCATGAATCTTAAAAGGTCTTATTAATAAAAACAAACCTAGTGCCAGGTATTAGGGTGAACACTGGAAGATCAGAGAAGCAGAACAAGCCACAGCTACCTCACCTTGCCAGTTCCTCAGCTGATCCTGTTTCCTCAGACTGTATGCCTCTCAGTTCAACTGTGCTGCTCAAAAGCCTAAAAGCTTAACGAGGCTAGTCACTGATCCTCATGCCTCATATACATTTCTGCTTGCTGCCATCACTTCCTAGGATTAAAGTTGTGAGTCATTATATCTGGCTGTTTCCAGTGTGGCCTTGAACTCACAGAGATCTAGGTGGATCTCTGCCTCTGGAATGCTAGGATTAAAGGCATGTGTGCCACTATTTTCTGGCCTCTATATCTAGTGGCTGTCTTTTCTCTGACCCCAGATAAATTTATTAGGGTGCACAATATTTTGGGGAACACAATACCACCAAATCTCCCTTCAGAGTGTTTGGGCAGGTGTTTGGGTGTGGAGACTTCAGAGATCAAACCAGCACAACTGAGGTGCCACAGAAAAGATGGTCCCCAACCAGCACTGCTGTGGAATGATGGCCACTGTACAGTTAGTTCTTTTGGAATATCACTGCATGATTCATGACCACATCAACCTCAGTGACATTGTGTTCAGTATATCATGTCTGCAGGCATAGTACTCAATTTCAGGGATGAAAAATGTTAAGAATATGACCCTCTTGCTATCTCATTGCCTAGAAATACTTGTTCAGTTGGGTTGGCCATTCTCTGTGATAGATTTTGCTGAAAGATTTTCACATTACAGGAAAAGGTATGTTGAAAGTAGAAGCAGGGCACAATGAATCACACCCACAATCCCAGCACCCAGAGGATTGAAGCAGGAGGTCGAGGCCTGGCTGGGTACCCTGAGATACAGAGTGGGATCTTGTCCAGAGGAAAGAGAGAAGTGGGGGGGCAACAAGGAGGGAGCAAGAAGAGTGAAGAGGAGATAAGAGGAAGAGAAAGATGAAATGGAGTGTGCACACACATGAAATACGATGTTATACATTGCCATGGTGGTGGTCTTTTTAAATGTTATTTACAAATATACACACTTAAAAAGGTGAGAAGAGAGAGATGAGGGACCTGATACTGAGTTTTTCCTCTCCCCAAATTCCAAAACTCAGACAATGAGCTGGTCAGTGTAATTTCCTCTACCCAGCTCCATTCTACACTGTTCCAGACAGCTTAGGAAAAGGCTGGACTCGGACACAGTTTTGGACAAGTGGTTTCGGTTTCTCCTTTGTAGAATGAATGGCAGTTTGAAAGGAACTGACACAATGACCTCTGTCTGAGTGTGCCTGGGTGTCAACAAGCACATCCTTTGTCCTGGCCTGTGTGGAGATATCAAGGTACAGAAGAGCTGTGTGGGATTGGCTTCTTTTCATTGAGCTTCCTAAGCAGGAATTGGTATTTTAGGTCCACATGGGCATCTGTGTTGCCCCTGCTGAGCTCTTCTGCATTGTGATGGTTTACAATGCACATTGTCTTTCTTCTTTGCACTCCTTCCCTGGAGAGGCTTGTGGTGTCCTGTTAAATTCTAGGAAAGTGAGACATGAAAACACTTCCATTCACCTGTCCCCACAGCTTTGCATTATGAGTATAAAAATTTCTTTGGACAGTAATCATTTCTGTAAAACATACATTTTAAAATGTCAAGGTTTTGAATCTCCAGATTACTTATGGGATTGCCACTGTTGCTCAAATGAAGGTTTAGGTGTGTTGGCTAGTGCAAATCTTACAGCTCTGAGGGGACAGGCTTCCCAATGGAAGTGTTACAGCTCTGCTCCAATAGGGAAGGTTCCCCCAAGTGTTTCACTCTGAAGGATAAGGTATCCTGGCAGTTAGGAGCAAAGTAACATCACACTGCACAACAGACATCGCACAAGAGATTTCTTGGGAGGGACACAGGAGGGTGGGTGCGTCTGCTCAGGATAGAAGCAGCAGAGAACTGAGAAGAAAACAGGGTTTATATTGGATTACTTGGGGGCAGAGCTTTCCAGAGTGGAGGTTTCCAGGATGGAGATTGGTGGAGTTTCAAGTCCAGAGTTTGGGGTAAGTCCAGGGATTGGTGGGGTTTCAAGTCCTGCACATGGGCTTTTTACTCTGTAATGTGCGGGCTGGGTCCAGCTGTTAGAGCAGTTAGAGTGTTTTGTGGGTGAAACCTAGTGGTTGGAAGTCCTCAGGGGAGAGGCCTGGCCACTGGTGAGCCTTGAGTGACTTACAGCTAGTGTTCATGCAGCAGAATTTCCTGAGTGGTACACATTCCCAAGGTCATACCTCAGCCTTCAAACCACAGTTTTCTGAGGAAGGCTTCCTTCTGAATGCTCCAGATAGTTCTAACACAGTGAAGTCTGAGCACTTCTTTCTGGATATGTAAACATTATTCACAAACAAGGGAGGGAATGTGTCTAAGCCTTCACAGAGGTGACTTGGACTGTGTCAAAAGAACAAATCAAGTATCTTTAACATTGACCTCATCACCATGTCAGAACCTCAAGGAAGAACTAAGCTTAGCTGGTAACAGAAGCTGGACAGTAGTGATAGAAAGAGAGAGGTGACGGGAAAAGCTTTGACCTGCTATGTGATTTGAACAAGCACCGAACAAGGTTATATGCATGAGTTCATCATAAGGGGACCTAACAGATAAGGGGAGGATGGGGTGTCTGGGGAAGGGGGAAAGGTGCAACCAGCATTTCACTTTAGATCAAGTTTCCATCACTGTTGCACAGGTGGTGGTTTTAAACTATTAGTGTACTGTGCATTTCAGAATCACTGAAAATGGGTTTAAAGTACTTTTACCACCAAGAAAATGCTGTGTGGCGCTAAAGTGACGGATTTGTTAATTGACTCGATTTGATCATGTGGACCAATGGAATCAAATTGAAGACCCTGACATTAATCTGCACACCTGTGAACATATAATTTTGGACAAAGAAGCCAAAACTGTACAATGGAAAAAAGAAAGCATCTTCAACAAATGGTGCTGGCATAACTGGATGTCAACATGTAGAAGAAAGGCTGCAAATAGATTCATACCTGTCACCGTGCACAAAACTCAAGTCCAAGTGGATCAAAGACCTCAACATAAATACAGTTACTCTGAACCTGATAGAAGAGAAAGTAGGAAGTAGTCTTGAACACATTGGCACAGGAGATCACTTCCTAAATATAACACCAGTAGCACAGACACTGAGAGAAACAATCAGTGGGATTGACCTCTTGAAACTGAGAAGCTTTTGTAAAGCAAAAGACATGGTCAACAAGACAAAGAGACACCCTACAGAATGGGAAAAGATCTTCACCAACCCCACATCTGACAGAGGGCTGATATCCAGAATATCTAAAAAACTCAAGAAATTAGACATCAAGATGCCAAACAGTCCAGTTAAGAAATGGGCTATAGAGCTAAACAGGGAATTCTCAACAGAGGAAGGCCAAATGGCTGAAATACATTTAAGGAATTGCTCATCAGGGAATCATCAGGGAATCATCAGGGAAATGCAAATCAAAATGACTCTGAGATACCACCTTACACCCATCAGAATGGCTAAGATCAAAAACACTGAAGACAGCTTATGTTGGAGAGGATGTGGAGCAAGGGGAACTCTCCTCCACTGCTGGTGGGAATGCAAGCTTGTACAGCCACTTTGGAAATCAATATGGTGCTTTCTTAGAAATTGGGAATCAATCTCTCCCAAGACTCAGCTATACCACTCTTGGGCATATGTCCAAGGAATGCTCAATCATACCACAAGGGCATTTGCTCAGCTATGTTGATATCAGCATTGTTTGTAATAGCCAGAACCTGGAAACAACCTAGATGCCCTCCAACTGAAGAATGGATAAATAAAATGTGGTACATATACACAATGGAGTACTACTCAGCAGAGAAAAACAATGACATCATGAGGTTTGCAGGAAAATGGATGGATCTAGGAAAATCATCCTGAGTGAGGTAACCCAGACTCAGGAAGACAAATATGGTACATAATCACTCATAGGTGGATACAATGGAAATATACATGAATTATCACAT
The DNA here is from genome assembly GCF_903995425.1 of Onychomys torridus. NCBI lineage: Eukaryota > Metazoa > Chordata > Mammalia > Rodentia > Cricetidae > Onychomys > Onychomys torridus. The sequence goes on from NC_050445.1 coordinate 158,963,583, forward strand.
TATGTCATGTAAACATGCACAATTGTTATTTTGTTGATTCAGAGTGTTTCTTAATTTTAAAAATATGATTCTGTTATAGGAAAAAAATCAGCCAAATAAAACAGCTATTTTGTGGTTCAAAAGTTAAGACATGATGTGGAAAGGCAGGATTAGGAACATAAAATCAAGATTTATCACTTAAGAGTTTTGTGCTGAGTAAGACTGGATGTCAGAAGAAAGCAAGGCAGGTGTTCTGGGCAGCCCAGGAGGGCTGTCGGTCAGTCAGGGGTGCGGAGGGCAGGACAATGTTTGAAAACAGAAATCAGCCTTTGCACACACTCATTTAATCAGAAGTTAAGTAGTAATATCCTGTTTTGCAGTCAAAAACTGAGTCACAGCTGTTCCCTGGATTGCCAGAGGTCGATGGGTTAGTTCATGGCAGAACCAGCCCTGTCCTATTGACTCCAAAGCCAATGTTTCTCCACCTAATTACCCCTCCTTCTCTTTTGTTTTCAGCCTTCCAGCTACTTTTCAGTCTTCCTGAGGACTGAACTCTTTTACCCCAGTGAGAATGTTCTAGGTTGGGGGATGCAGCCTACCACAGTGGTATGAGGAGAGTCACAGGGTCAGGTTGTACCTAGCAGATAGCTGAAAGTGATAGAAAGCTATATCCCTTGCCAAGCCATTTGGAGGCTAAAACAGGCAAAACCCATTTCAGTCTACATAAAAGTCAAATTCTGATTTCTATGTGTCACTTGCATGTTGCACAACCCCGCAGGTTATTCATAGAAACAACTTAGGAAAAGGACACAGCCTGCAGTCCACTGTGAGTAAGGGGTCACTCATGAGGACTTGGAGGGCAGTTGGTTCCAATGTGTTTTTATAGAAAATACACAGATGTGAGGAAAAGATTTATTCTATGATACACAGAAAAAATTAGGCTGTGGAGATGGCTCAGTCAGTAAAATGTTTGCCATGAAAGCCTAAGGACCTGAGTTCAGAAGTCCAGCACCTGTGTGAAGAAGCCCAGAGCAGCAGTGTGTGTCGGTAACAACAGACAGCACTGGGCAGGTGGAGACAGAAAGATCCCTGGAGCTCAGTGGGTGGCCAGGCTAGCCAGTCAGTCAGCGGTAGGGTCAATGAGACACCTCTGCCTGCTCTCTCTCTCTCTCTCTCTCACACACACACACACACACACACACACACACACAGTCACACAGTCACAGAGAGACAGAGACAGACTGGGATGGAAAGAGACAAACACCCACAAGCATGGTAGTGTGTGGTCATCAACCCCTAAACACTAGGGAAAGCTGCATCCAGCTTTCTCTCAGCTCCAAACCTTTTCAAGCTGTCGCCTCCTTCCTTCCAGTGCCCTTTTGCAGCTGATACCACCTGTATCAGCTGTTCCCTCTCTGCTGGGGCTATAACTCATCCTCAGCTATCAGCCATAGAAGGCTGTTCTTTCCTTCAAAAGTTCTAGAACTGCCTTTGGATATTTTCCCCCTAAATTTACCTAATTAAGTTCCTAGACAGTTCTTGTCTTTCTCACCAGGCTCTGGGTCCACATACATCCAGGCTGAATGCTTCCTCCCTGTGAGTCTTCTGCAGACTCTGGCAGGCTGGGGAAAATGCAGTTCTCTCCTGCCAACCAGTAAATGAAGGATGCACACGGATGCATGTTTGGTTAAGAGACTAAGATGTCGGGGTGCTAATCCTGCATAGACAAGCATGCCACAATGGCCCATAAATAATACCCAGAGGTTCTGTTGATTTGGGGCAAGGTCTGAAAGAACTGTGCTCAAAAATTGAAGTTATCATTTAAAATAACAGCTAAGAGGGAACACATATTTCCCACTTCTTTGACTTTGCAAATGGAACTTACAAGCCACGTCCCTTTGTCACCCTGGAGGCACATAGGCTAATTTTCAGGTTGGCTAATTTGCAAATAATATGTTTGACATTAATAACTGCCCTTCCTTGGGGGGAGTTAATGTCCCTGTAACTCACTCTCCACTCTGGGGATGGATTTTCCACAAGAGAAGGTAGCCCCCACGAGGCTCAGCCACCTCACACCCCAAGCAGTGTCTCCCAACTCACTTTGGCCGTTCAGCCTTTTGCTCTGCTCCTCCTGTGGTTTTTCCTCAGAATGTTCATCACAGAGAAATGAGAAAGCATTTGTCAGCCCTGTTCCTTATACTATGAACACTCCTAGTAGGAAACACTGGACTGTACAGTGGGAGTGAACGTCACACAAGAAGTATTAATTGTTTTGCAGGGAGGGAGAAAAAGTGCAAGAATGGACCTTCCTTCAATAAGCTTGTCACATGCTGACTGATAAAGAGCAGACAGCATGGTGCCGACACAGGGATGATGGAACACCAGAGGGAAAGATGCTGGCTGGGTAGCCGGAGGTGGGGTTATGGTTTCAACTGAGCTTTAAGGAAGGGTGGTACATGCATTCCACAAAGGGCAGTGTTGTATTAATGGAAAAGTAAGCACATGGGACTGCTTCTATTGCAAATAAGTGTTGGTAATTACATCCTGTATGTAACTAAAACTCTATCATTACACTGAAAAATGTGGAGCCTGCTGAAGCTGCCCAGTGACAGTCAGGAGCATGCAACCTCAGCTGTGCCCTCTCTCTGCCCAGACATCATCGTAATGCTCACATTGAGCCCAGAGAAAGCCTGCCAGTCAAAACATGATCATTAACAGGAAAAGAATCTTCTGGAAGTTGATGCAAAACTCTCTTGTAACCTCCAGCAGCAAGCATGCTTAACAAAGAGAATGGAGAGAAGAAATTCATTCAGATCTGTAAGGGGAGTCAGCCTTCTTATCCCCTGAACTGGTAGGAGCATGTAACTAGCCTTAGCCCTGGGGCCTTATCTTGCTATAATTTATTATTTACTTTGTTGTATTATTCTATTTCTCTGCAGCAGAAGAAGTGCCTCTATGTTCAGGGACCAGAGGTCAACCATAGATGTTGTTCCTCAGGACTCTGAGCCTTGTTTTTTGAGACAGGGTCTCTCCCTGGCCTGGAGCTCATGGACACAGCTAGGCTGGCTGGCCAACAAGCCCCACAGATCCTCCTGCCTCTGCCTGGGTAGCACTGGGATTATGAGGGTGCTATCACATCGGGGTATTTTTTTAATGTGGGTTCTGTGAATCAAACTCAGGTCCTCACACTTATGTCACAAACATTTTACCAACAGAGCCATCTCCCTGACCTCACAGCTTCACTGTAACACCACTAGTTCATGTTAATAAGGAACAGTAACTTGGTTTCTGACCTTTCAGTGTTATAACAACATCATGCCTCAGCACCCTGGTGAGCCCCTGATCTGCTCTGTGCTGTGCTGAACCAGCCTCATGCTCTAACTCTTGGCCCCTTGTGACACTCACTGTCAGGCACCCACCCTGCAGTTGGGTGCACAAACCTCACAGTTGGAGATGCCACAGAACCCTCATGTACTTTGACATTTAATTCTCAGATCACAGCTAATGCTTCTCAGACACATCTGGAAGAGCCTTTGGTAACACATCTGGCACTCTCTTCCTCCATCTTCTCTCCTCCTTTTCAGAGATCTTGGGATCTGGAGTTAAGACACCTGTCTTCTAAGCCTGGGCCTTTGCAATAATGTAGTATTTCTTTTAGTGATTTATCCACTTCACCACACAGATGTGTGGGCACAGCAGGGGTTAACCTTGACCTGCTGAGCTCTGGCTCAGATAACTAGATGCAGATGGAAGGATCCCCACCTTCAGCTAAACCACACTCATTAATTACTAAGACAGTTTGCAGCTAAAGTGGATGTAACACATGACATCCTGAAGACGGGAAGCCCTGCTTTCCTGGATCCCCAGAGTGTTTTATTTTTCTTTTAAGAATGTCAGCACATTTTAAATGCATGATATTTCACATAAATATCCAAAATTCCAGATTCTCTAAAAAATATTTTTTTAAACCATTGCCCTAGTAACATGACAATAATTAGCTGATGGGAATTCATCACTAGATTGTCCTTGCAGCTAGCTAGTTCGGGTCACTTGCTGAGTTGGGTACTCTGCCATGAGGAAGCTGACTGTGTATTCATCTGTGTGCAGGTCTGTGTGTGTGCTTACCAGTGGAGGCCAGAGGTCATTGTCAGGTGTCTCCCATCTCCTGCATCACACTCTACCTTAGTTTGTGTTACAAAGTCTCACACTGAACTTTGAACACACACGTGGCTATATTGGCTGGCCAGCATATCTCAGGGACCCTCCTCTCTCTGCTTCCCCAGTGCTGGGATTGTAGGTGTGTGCTGCTGTGCTCGGCTTTTCCATAGTGCTGGAGCTCAAACTCAGACCCTCATGTCTACACAGCAAGCACTTTCCCACCGGGCGCCCTCCATAGCCCTCTGACATGTGTAAAGTAGGGCATCTTGCTGTGTTCTTAGCTCATACCCCCAAGATGCCAGTAGAACATTTACCTCTGTTGATTCTTCTAGCTGCGGCATTGCTAAGTGTCCCCTGGAGTGGGCAAGAAATCACATGGGCTCAGAACTGCCCTGAAGATAGCTCAGTAGTGGTTCTTAGGACTAGAAAGATGATGTCCACTCTCTTACTCTTCACAATATCACAGCTTGGATAACTAGTCACTGCCCTGGGGTGGAAGCCATATCTTCAAGCCTTGCACAGTATGCTTTTTACCCACCCTGTTGTCTGTGCAACTGCTAGCCACCTGCTGGTTCCTCCCCACTCTCTGCAGTCTGACCACAGCTCTCCTCTCAAACATGTGAAGTAAGTCATTCTCACTGTGTTCTGAGCCATACAGCAGAACCTCGCTTGTAAAGAGCCTGTAACGGGAGAGGCAGCCCTCCCTCCCTCCCTCAGCTGGGAGCAGCTGCTGTGTCTCATTCTCACTCCAATACTTGAGTAGGACACCATATTCCTGGCTGGTTAAATCACCTCCATACAGCACTCCTGAGTGGCATTCCCAATGCCCTGAACAGGATGCACTTCCATACACAAGAGCTTATTTGAAGTCATTTTTCAAATCATAAACTCCCCAAGAATGCAGGCTTTACACAGTAGTCAGATGATATTATATATACACCAAGAATTTGTTTCGTCATCTCCAACCTCATCCCTTTTGATTAAAAGAAAAAAGCAGAGTGTGTGAGTGATTTCTCAGAAATATTTTCTTTTCATGATACAGATTCCAGCAGTATCAGACAGGATGCTATTAGCCCACACAGGAGCCCCCAAACTCAAGGGTTAGCATTAGCTCTGCTGCCTTCTCTCCACGAGGCCCTAGCACATCCTTAGATCTCTCAACTAAGACCACATGAAGCTCCCTGGTGGGTTATGTACATTATATGCTGTCTTCCTGGCCAATCAGATTTCCCTTCCTTTGGCTCCTGGGAATGGGGGATCGCAGCAGGAAAGGCAGGTGGGAGTAATGATGGCAATATAGCACTAAATGCAAACATTGTCTGTGGTGGAGCTGGGGAGCTGACCCAGTGGGTAGAGTGTCTGGTGTGCAAGCCGGAGGCCTGAGTTTGGGCCTGTGTCACCCACTCATTTGACAGGAGAGAGAGTACGGCTTTCTACTGACCCAGCATGGGTGTGTTTGTGTGCACCTGTGCCATTGTACCAGGTCTGTGTTGTCAACCCAATGACTGTGACCTCACCCTTTGAGGCAAATGCTTCTAAGATGATAGAATAACTACCATCACTGCTAGTAACTAGGTGGTTGCTGCTTTAGGTGGCACTTGTCTCAGGCAGTCCCTATGCCTGGGAGATGAGAATGCCATCTGAGACTCCTAAGAACTGTTCCAGGGAGGGGAAGCTAAATTCCCTTCTGCTAATAAAATTGCAAAGTGGATTTCAGCCCCTGTATCACCAAGTGTATATCCTGAGAACAGTGGGAACATGAGTCTATCCCATAACTGCAAATACTGATCCCATGACAGAACACAATGGGAATGGCAGATGGCAGAGTGTGGCCTGTGAATGGCAGTACTTAGTGATAAATGCTAACCCGTCCCTGTTAATCCTACTGAAAACATGAAATGGACCCCCAGTGTGTACCATGGCATGGCTGGGGAGCAATTAGTGTTCCCTTGTTAGAAAGATAAATCCTGTGTACTGGTTGGGCCCATGGCATCCCTCCAAAAGATTCCATTGCCGATTGATTGCCACTTGACTGGCGCCAGCTAATGAGATGGGAGTCATGCCCATATAAGGGGCACCTTGGGCCCTCTGTTAGCCCTTCTGTTTTCCCTCTGGCTGAAACAATGGAGGGAAGGCTCAGAGTTAGGAACTGGCAACCTACCCTTGAGACAAGAGCTTCAAGCTAATGGGAATCAGGGTGGGAAGCTCTGGGTCCTCACACTAGAGTTGCCCTCTCAACTCTACAGGCCTTGGGTACAGTGTGTATCAGGAGAGGGGCTCCTGTCTCTTTTAGTAGAAGTCATTACAGTAGCCAGGCCTGTTTCCTAACTATTCTTGTGTTCACTTTCACAGCCTGGTGCAAATCAAAAGAAATAATCTGCCTTAATCTGCTTGTAGGGCAGACCCTCGGCATCCCAGCTATGATACTCTCCTCTAGAATTTGTTCTGTCATTTGGGATCACCAGTGAAGTCTTACAGCTCTTTCTCACTCGATAGGAATGTGCAGGCAGGAACCCTGCCTGGCTCAGCCTCCCAGTCAGTGAGTACACAGGGCTGGGTGCAGCCTTGGCAGCTCTTTTCACATCCACCTCACAGTCGCCTCCAACCACATCAAGGCTCAGAGCAGCCTAGAAATTAAGATAACCTGCATCACAGATCAAATCATCAAGATTATCATCTTTGATTAATAATAAATTTAATACTAGTATCTAGGGGCTTATGTTTTGGATTTTTGTATCTTTAAAGCAAAGTTATTTACTACATGTTCTGAGGTATTTTGTTTCTTCTCTTAAATGTGTGAGTTGTTACGTGCTAGTGAGTCATGAGCTGTGACAACACTCATGTCATCTTGGGTATATTTCCTTTTCAGGTTCCTGAGGGGCTTTTTGTTGTTGTTATTGTTTTGAGACAGGGTTTCTCTGTGTAGATTTGGTGTCTTTCCTGGATCTCACTCTGTGGACCAGGCTGGCCTCGAACTCACAGAGATCCGCCTGGCTCTGACTCCTGAGTGCTGGGATTACAGGCGTGCGCCACCACTGCCCGGCTACTAAGGGGCGTTTATGATATATGTAAGAGAGATTTAGAAGGTTGGATTTCTCTCAACCTTCCCTCACACATTCCCCATGCCTCTCAAGATAAAGTAAGAGGGCCTTAGCACTTCTAATACTACTTAGAAATTTCTGGATGTGCCTCAGCCCTAATTAATGCCACAACTTCATTTCTGAAGCTATTTCCAAGTTAGACAGGGCATGTTATAAATGAGGGGTAGGAAGGCAGGTGAGTGTCTTTCCTTGTAGCTCATGCATAACGTGAACCACGGCATACAGCAGAGGTACAGATTGTGCTTTGTGCTGCGGGCGCAGGATTTTACATACTTGTCTTCATCTTGTCTACAATGCTTCTGGACAGGTTTCTCCTTCTTTCCACATCAAATACTTTACTAGATCATCTGGATGTTCATCTTTTGACCCTTTCCCCCCGGTTTAGTATTCTTCACTAAGAATCCCTGTTGTACGAATTCTTTTACCAGTTACTGAGCTACTAACCTTTTGCACTGTCTTTCTTCAGCAATGCTGTGTTGCTGATGAGCAGGTGTAATGAGGACATGGGATGGTAGGGGGAAGAAGCTGCCTTTTCAATAATTAGGCTGTTGTTACGGACAGTCATGTAAGGAAGGTGAACAATCACATGACACAAAAGCAAAACAAGAATTGTTAAGACAACAACAAACTGCCACCCACTGCGGGGTCAGACTTGGTGAAGGTGTTGCATTTGCCTCTGGAAGCTGGTAATCTACAGAGCTGCCAAGCAACGTGAGGTTGCTGAGCTGCCTAGGGCTGTCTTAGGGATAAATCAGGGTATGAGAGGAACAGATGATAGTGGTGCCCAAACTGGCCTTGAGAAAGTCCAGGAAGTTGCCTGTGCAGGAAAACAAAGGTAGAAACTGCAGAGATGAGTAGATGAGACTCAAACCAGTTCATGTGCAGCCTGGGGAAGCAGTAGCTGTGAAATAAAATTCAAAGCTATGAATAAAAGCAGGAGTCAAATAAAGCATCCAAGACAATGAAGGTACCAGGGAACAGTGGTGGGAACAAAGCAAATAGAGTAACCAAGGTGGGGAGAGGCCACTCAGAGCAGCACTGATGTGTGAGACTTGCAGGAAGAAGGAAAAGGCATCCAGCATGCTGCATATCCATTGAGGTACAGATCTGTAAGCTGAGAAACACAGGCTGAAAGGTAGCATAACAGGAGTCAAGCAACCCATAGGTCACAGATCTGGGGTTCAAATTCAGGTCTAGTCCCAAATCCTCTGTTCTTTCTACTATTAGCAACAACTACAGAATAGAAAGTTACCTGAGAAAGGATGTGTTTTAATGAACTGTGTGGAAGCCAAACACAACCAGACTTGGGCTTTCTGAAGCCACCTGGATGCAGGTTAAATGCTTGCGTAAGACTTTCAGGGAGTGGGGTATTTTGGGGAAGACATTTGGACAGACTTCCCAAGAGGTAGAGCATGCATTTCCAAGGTCAAAGTCTAGAGAAAAACTAAGATAAAATAAACCTTCTATGTAGAAGAAGTTAACTAGAATATGGTATAGAAACAACAGGAAAGGGAAGACTTGAAGAGAAGGGTTCTAAAGGGAAGATGTGAAACTGTGAAGAAAAGTATCCAGAAGAGGTTCTGGTGGAGAGAGGGTGGAGGCCTCATGGAGTACGGTGATCTAACACAAAAGCAAAACAGCCTCACTACTGGAAACTCTGTTTTCTTAATTCTCCTGTAAGACATGTCACCACCCTCCAACTCCAACTCACAGAGCACATCCAAACAATAAGAAGAAAACATGTTCAGAATGATGGATCCATGGGGTACCAGAGCACTAAGGATATGTGGGAAAGACAAGGAGTCCATAAATGGAGCGATCAACCTCTGAGAGAAGTGGCCAGGGATGGGTGTAACTCTGCCCACACATCAGAAATTTCAGGGCCTCTGAAAGGTTGTTAAAGGGCTGGCCACATAAGGAACAGATACTCACATAAGGAATGGGAACTGAAAACACTCTCATCCAAATCTGAAAAGGGCAAGCTGACCTCAGCTGACACCAGCCTTGTGAAAGGAACATATTTCTAACCACTGTTCAGGGATTAAATGGGCAATCTTGGTCAGCAGGAACTTTTCTACCCCAAAGGTATTTAGGCAAAGAGAACACATACCCCGGGTTGCTGCTCTGCCTGGCAGGGGTGGAACAGATTTGGCATTCCATAGAGACAATATAATCCCATCAACTCCCAAAACTAAGCATCCAGATTGAAGTTGGGAGATATATCATGTTAGCAAAGAAGACCTGGATTTGAAAATGTAAATGTAAGAATAAAAATGATTCAGAATCCATCCAGCAGGTCAAAGGTAAAACTGAACCATTAATACCCAAGGGCAGGATAAAGTTTCCTCACCCTTCAGGTAACTTCTGGTTCAGTTCAAACGTGATGATGTTATCAGGCTAATTCATGGCATACTGGCTTAGTTCAGGCATCCCGAGATTTGCCTTCAGAGCTGGTGGGTAAACAGACTTGTCTGAATGGACATTGTTAAGGTCAGTGGTTATCTGTTCAAGGTTCCTTGGCCCTTGAGATTTGTGTGTGGGCTTAGTCATTCTGTGTGTCCTCCTCAACAGTGATGCCCAGGGGACTATAGGTGCCTTGAGGCACAGCTTCAAAAGAAAATGAAACAAAAGTGTCGGGGTGGGGTGGTTGAAAAACACAAATCCAAGTCATGTGCCAACAGCATCAACAAACTCTTCTTCCTGTTGGTGTGTTCTGTATGTCCCTCCTGTCTGTGTGACTTGTCCAATCAACCAACTAAAACAATGGATGCTGTGTGATGCTTGCTAAGATACATGTCAAGCTTATTCCTTAGGGTGACAATTTTAGTGTGAGGCTTTTAAGAGGCAGGGCCTCATGAGAGGTCCTAATCAGCTGCAGCAGGTATGCCCTTAGAAGGGACTGTAGGACTGCAATCTCCCTGGCTTCCTTCCTCCAGATACAACCACCCCTCCTCTATGTGCTCCACCTTTGACATGATTCACAAGGAGACCTGGCTCCTCAGATCCTATACTGTGATATTTAGATTTTTTTAAAGCACCTCAAAGCAGAAGCTAAATACCCTCCCTTCTTATCAGTAACATTAGCAGGTGTTCCATTCTAGTTATGAAAAGCCAACTATAGACCACCGACAAGGACAGGATATACAACACCATCTATAACACAAATAAAAATATTTTACTGTGCTTGCTACAGAAGCATGTCTAGGTTTTCTCTCAAAATATTCATAGAACAGGATGTATACACAAATGGAAGCAGGAGGCTTAAATTAACACTATTTTGTGAAAGTTCAAATTGTTTGTGTCAGTTGTGGATGAACACAGCCAGGTTCTGTGAAATTATTCATAAATTATTATTTTTTTATTTTCATTTATTTATTTATTGGGGTTTTTTTTGAGACAGGGTCTCTCTGTGTAGCTTTGGAGCCTGTCCTGGATCTCACTCTGTAGACCAGGCTGGCCTCAAACTCACAGAGATCCGCCTGCCTCTACCTCCCGAGTGCTAGGATTAAAGGTGTGCACTACCACTGCCCAGCAATACATTTTTAAACCATGAATAATGAAAACCAAAACAAAACATATAGGGTATTTACCCACATACCTGTGATTGGTGTGAAGAGTCACAGGTAACCAAGGAGACAAGAAACCAAGGCTCTAAATAAGTCTGGGCTAGATCATAGTCATAGAAGAGGACACTCAGCCTCAAAAAGCTTATATTTAAATTAATAATGCAACATTCCATTTGTAGCCAGTATAAGAAGGCAATCTTGATGACTCTCAAACTGTTCCACGTGTGAATACTACACAGAGAAAACCCAACACAGGACTGGTACTAAACCCACCTACATGACAGTTGGGACTGAGGAGAGGTAATTGTGCCGCCCTATGTATGATTACGGCACACCAGATCATATTCTAGCTACCTCTGCTTGAAGAAAGGTTTTTCCAGCTGTACAGCAATAGCACATGTCTTAAGTCCAGCACTCAGGAGGCAGAGGCAGGCTGATCTCTGAATTCAAGGAGAGCCTGGTCTACAGAGCAAGTTCCAGAACAGCCAGGGATATATGGAAAAACCCTGTCTCACCTCCTGCCCCCCCAAAATAAGTTTTTCTCTCAAGAAAACTTGTTTTTCATAGGTCTTGTGTAGTTCAGGATTGTCTCAAACTTAGTACATGGCCAAGGATGACTTTGGACTCCCATCCTCCTGCCTCCACCTCAGAAGTGCTAAGGTTACAAGTGTGCACTACCACACCCAGCAAGAAACTCATTTTGGGTTAATGAAAAATATATATGTTGTTTCAAATTAATGAAAAGTGCATGGCTATGCATCCTTTTATTTCATACTTTTTCACTCCTCCTTGAGGCCAGGCCTGGTGCTAGGTGTGACCGATATTCAAATGAGGCTGCTTGCACTCTAATTTTCATGCACAGAAGATAAAAACACTATAAATCAATGGCTGAAGTACATAATGGCATATCAGGTATGTGGGTCTGCTGTGGGTGTTGAAAAAGACCTCAAAGAAGAGGAGGCTGAGCTGAGTGACAACTGAGCTGAAGTTTGTCAGATGAGAAATAGAACTGCCTTTCCAAAAAGAGTGGGGACTGTGCTGGCTTGTCACCTAGGAGACAAGACCCAGGGCAGCCTGGGAGGGTTATCTAGATTAGGTTGATTAAGGTGGGAATACCCACCTTAGCTGTAGGTGCTACCATTTCATGAGCTGGAGTCCCTGGCTAAATAAAAGTGTCAGCATTCATCTCTCAGCTTCCTGGCTCTGGACACAATGTAACCAACTGCCTTATGCTCCAATTGCCGTGTTTCCCACAAGGACATGTTTCCCACCTTGAACCTTGAGCCAAAATCAACCTTTCTTTACATTACTTTTCTCAAGATATTTTATTATAGCAACAGTAAGTGTAACACCAAATACACCAAAGAAGAAGAGAATGTCACCGTGACCTAAGGAGGTAAGTGCCGCCAAGGTCAGGGTCATGTGCTGCTGTCCCAGCTACGCAGGAGTGAGTGTCTGGTGTGGCATTCAAGTGCATTCTGCATTAGAAGTTCAACAGGCACATTTCTGACTAGTTCCTTTGGGCTAACTTCAGACAAGTGCCATGACTTACAAGTCACCCTCTCCAATATAGTCAGGGCAATATAGTTGGAAAGGGTGTGACCTGCAATTGCACAAGGACCCATGCTAAGAATTTGTGCAGTAGAATCAGTATACTTGTTGTAGGTCACTGAATTCTCCACAACAGTTCTGGGCTGCCTGAGAATCATCCACAGGCAGTTAGTTGTGAATTCTGATCCTGGAGCAGCTAGGCCAGTAGAAATATTAACACTTCTTTGGTGTTAAGATGAATAACCAAATGTAACTTTCAAATAAAGAAAAAAAGTAGAATTTTGATCTAGACAAACTCCACTTACGTTTGCATTTGGCCAGAGATGGGGCTCAGGTGCTGGAAATGAGAGTATCTCGGGTCCAGATTGATGTTGTAGGGACCTAAATTATCACACAGGTTACAAATGGACTTTTGCACAGAGCAGAGCATTTAACAAAACAAAATTAAGACATTCTGTGTTTGTTAGACACATTGTTCCAAAAATAAGAATGTTGTGTGTGCCACTGTCTTCCAGAGGCTCCCTCTGCTGTCTGTGGACCCTTTTATTCTGTGATTTCCTCTGCACCCACTCATGATAGCTCCTGCTTGCCCTGTCCAAGACTCATACCTGTTTATACAGTCTATAACATTTCTGAAAGGCGGTTGGGCTTCTGCTGCAAAACAGCATGTCTTAGATTCTTTCCACTGTCTTCCATGAGTAATCCAATCTACGTGGAAGGATAAAAGAGTAAACACGTTTGTGTTCCATAATCTAAATGTTTTATTTTGATAATCCAAATGTTTCCAATGGAATTTTAAGCAGTTTTATAGTCTACTCTCATTAAAAAGTGATATAAAGTAAATGTGTCTTAGCAAGCAATTGTCTATCAAACACTGTAATTCTTTCTCATGTTCCCCTGGTGGATTGTTTTCTGTCTTTCAACAGAATTCTTTCAAATTCAGACTCAATAGTATTCTTTATATGTTATCCAAGGTTTGGAATACACGAACCTGTCTCTACTTACTTGAACAATGGCCTCTATTATAGTATCTTTTTCTTTAAATCCAAATATTATACCCAGCATTTTAGGAATTCCCTGTCTCAAATGCAGTCAATTAAATTGTCTATAAGTTTCTCATCAGAGGTCCAGAAAATGAAAGGAAATAGGAATTTGTTCTTTGAAATGAGTTCAAAAATGTGGACCATTTGTCAGTGTTGGTCTCTGTCAAATAGGCCTCATTATCTTCGGGCTCTGCTGCTAACAGACGAGATAATCTGACACAGACTTCTCCAGCAAAGACATTTCCTTCCAAGGAGAAATCAGGCCTCTCTCCACAAATGGGAACACGATTCTCAAGTTTAACGATGGGAGGGACAGAAGGATAATGGCTCCAGGTGCTGCCATAGCCAGGCGTCATGTAAGAACCAGACAGACATGGACACTTGTATCACTTGCCAACATCCAAGAGGTGAAAGCTGATGATCCAGAACTGCAGGTGGAGGAAACAATGGGAAGCTGTGGACAGGGCTCAGGTATGAGCTTCCCCTTCCTGCCTAGCCTGCCTTTGGCATCCTGCGTCCGAGTTGAGATCTTCTTCCCTTTCAATGAATGTTCACCTGACTATCTTCCTATCTCTGGTTCTGACAATCCTAAGCTCCCAGTCCATTCCATGTTTCTAATCTCCTGTCCCAGAAGGCTTAAGACACAAGGAAGGAAACAGACTAATTAAAATAATTTGTAGGGAGGGGTGCAAGAATGGTGGTGTCTCTAGGATGAGCATTCCTGAGTTACTCAGTGTGAAGATGATGTCTAGGACCAGCTCCTTTCCTAAGGTAGAAAGTCTGGAACCCCAGAGTTACTTTGTCTCCTAGCTCCATTCCCTCTCTAGGTTAGTCTTCTTGGCTGAACCCAGGTAGGGCATGTTGACTCTCTAAATGGGAGTCCTGATTGATAACTGAAGACCAGACTGACTCGTCTTCACTTTGACAAAGACTATGATGGCAACAGAAGGATATTTTCTTCTAAAGACCAACTTGTACATTCTAGAACAGGACTTCCTAAACTCTTGCATTTGTGACCACCCAAGATATTTGTATGCAACTTTGGGTATGTGGTATGTGGGCTACATATATCTGTAGCAGCTCTTTCTTGTCAGACTTTCTTGGCCCACCAGCCCCAAATAATGACACAGAGACATTAATTATGAAAGCTTGGCCTTAGCTTAGGCTTGTTCCCTACTAGCTCTTATAACTTAAATTAACCTGCTTCTGTTAATCTATATTCTGCCATGTGGCTTTTTACCTCTTCTACCTTTTGTATGTCTGACTACCTCTGTGTCTCACTGGTGTCTCTTAAACAGCTAGATTTACCCCCCTGAGTTTATCTCCCTGCCCAGAAGTCCTGTCTAACCTCTCCTGTCTAGCTATTGGCTGTTCAGCTTTTTATTGAACCAACCAATCAGGTGCCTTAGGCAGGCAAGGTGAAACAATGACACATCATTATACAGTGTGATAAAATATCCCAAAATATACATCTAATATTTATTGACAATAAATCATACACCTTAAAATTTGTTAGTACACTGGTGAAATTTACCATTTACTAAATGAAATCAAATTTGCATGTTAATGAGATGGACATGCTTATTTGTTTTTACATAAAGAAATAAATCATGGATGAATATTTGATATTGAAGAAAACAGACCATCTCCAATATTCCTCAGCTCAATGCCTGGATTTTATGATTGTTAATGTCCCAAATAGCATTTTGTATAATGCAAAGGATAAATATGAGGCATATGATTAGGGCCAGTTTTGAAATTCTTTTAGAATTCTTCTCTTAGTATCAAGACAAAATTCATTTAACATTTTTTTTTATGTTAAGTCAACCCTAAGAGCTATTTTCAAAACCCAACATTCCAACACAATGTGATCCAAAGAGAAACTAATTTGATACTCACAGGCAGAATGATTGGGAAATGTTAAGTCTTGATTTTCCTATAATTACATCATTGTACTTTTGTAAGAGCAGAAGTCTTTGCACACACAGCAAACCCTGCATGCAGCTCACAGTCATCTGGGCCAGGAGCCATGGTGTAGGCTTCATTTGCACTGCATAGTGACATAGCATGCAAATCACAAAGTGTGAGTTTGGTGTGTGTTTAGAACCTAGGCTGCAGCGAAGTCACATGATACACCACCTGTCATCTCTGCCAGAAACACCTCAGATTTGTGATGCATCTGACTGTGGTTTAATTTTGGTCACCCTGTCTTCAGAAACTTTTACATGTTAATTTGGATGTTAACATCTGCTGGCCAAGTGATAGACCTTGAAACAATTGATTCCCTGGGAGGTGGTTAGGTGGTTAGGTTGGGCTCTGGAGTTTTCAGAGACAGGCAGAGTGGGAAAAGCAGGGATTTTGAATTCAAGACAGTGGTTAAATTTAAGCTCAGAGTGCAAAGCAAAGCAGGACCAAAGTGCAGACCCTGGAGGAGAGTCAAGGGTGAGGCTCTGAGAGCCTGAAGGGAGCAGAGGCTGGAGGTATTCAGGGGGAGCAGTGAGTGCCACAGCTCCTATGTGTCACTAGGAGCCAGTAAATAAGCCAGTGGAAGATGACATGAATACACGTGAAAAATGTTTCCATTTCCTTTTCTCTCCTAGAAGTTTTGTTCACTTTGAGCCCCTAGTCTATGTTCCATTGTCTTTCTAATGTCAACCTTGTCTAGCTTTGCTGGCTTCTCAAAGCATCTCCAACTACTTACTTAAACCAAATGTGATAGTAACAACCAAAGGCATGTGTGAGCTGGTATGCAGGTAGCATTTAAACCTATTTATTGTCTTCCCTCCTGGATTCCATGACACTGTGGACTTCAGTCCCTTCACATGCAGTGATATCTGGCTTGTAGTGAATGTCCATGGAGTTGATGGACACACACATTAAAATCCTACCTTTCTTCTCCCAAGGGATATTGCACTTGTTTTTACTGGGATTCAATGCTGTATCTGTATCCAAAAGAGTACAGTACTGAATACTATAAGAAATATGTGTTTTATTTCACAAAAAACTTGTTGTGTGTCCTTTGGTGATAAAGATATCTACCAATTCAGTTTCCCGTATGTTCTTGTGAAGAATAAGACAACTGAGAAATTATCTAATACCTGACAGGGGAACTTTGAGATTTTCATAGGTAAGAAAGTGGCTTATTCTCATCTCATTGTCTTTACTGTTGATTCATTGATTGATGTGTTTTGAGACAGGAGTTTGACATATCTTTCTATGTAGCCCAGGCTAACCTCATCAAATAGAGATTTTCCTGCCTCAACCTCCAAAGCTGAGATTTCAGTGTGCACCACCATACCCTGCTCACATTGCTTACACTGTAACTCTGAGCATGATGGCTCAGGTCTTAGAAACAGCACTGAACTTCCACAGTGTAACCTTTCTCAGGTAATTCCACGTCTTGTTTCTATGGCATGTGTGGAAGAGGAAAATAACTTAGGAAATACTTTCACACCTGTGCTGAAAGGGAATGAGGACAGTATCTCAGATGCTCTCACACCCAAACCACATTCCTACGCAGGCACATGTCTGGACACTTGTTACAGGCACAGCGTCTCTGTCTCTTTCTCTTTTTAAAACAGAGTCACATGTAATCCAAGATAGCTTTGAATTTTCTATGTAGAAGAGATTGGCTTTGAACTCTTGATCCTTCCAGCTATACTACCCAAATGCTGGGGTTATGAGCACCACCATGCCTAGCTATCAAGCATCTCTTTTAAATACATATGACCTGCTCCTCAGCAGTAGAAAAACTCAGTGTTTTCCTTTTGTCCCATAGCTTCAACAAGTCTATGGAGATGGTGTCTTCCCCCAAACAACAAACTCTTCCTTTTTCCCCAGAGACCCAACTTTACCTAGCCTAGCAGCTACAGACTCCTCAATGGAAACCATCTGGTCATAAGTACTTCATTGCCTCCTTGGAAATTTCTTCCTGAAGACTAGACTCAGTGGGAAATCCTTACGTTGGGAAGACTCTGGGGTTTCATAGTTTGGATGATAGAATCTGTAATACTCACATAGAGGTCACTGAAAAAGGCCATATGTCATGGAGTGTGTTTATTATAGTGGTCAGAACTCTCAGAAGCAATGGCCAATATAGAATGGCTCCATCTGTGCTCCACAGTGACAATGAACACACTTCTCAGGGTTCTCCCAGCATCCTCCTCTGTGCTAGAATTCCTAGTCATTCCATCAGAGAGTAGAACTTATATTCAGGTAGTGAGCACCCAGCAAGGGGCACAATTAGCTTCAGCAGGAGCATACAAGTTTCTCTTCAGAATGTCTTGAAATTCCCTCTCAGCCATGTATCCTCTACCTAGCTATTAGAATGTGAAATGCTCTGCATAGGCTCATGTTTTGAATTCTTACACCCCAGCTGGTGGGGGGGTAGGCTATGGAACCTCAAGAAGGTGGGCTCCAATAGCCTGATGGTGGCCCTTTGAAGGTTGTACCCAGCCTGTTTCCTGGCCAGCCCAATAAGAAGAGCCTCTGCCACAAGCGTGTCCAGCTGTTCACTCTACCATGCCTTTTCTGCCACAATAGA
This sequence comes from Onychomys torridus, assembly GCF_903995425.1. Classification (NCBI taxonomy): domain Eukaryota; kingdom Metazoa; phylum Chordata; class Mammalia; order Rodentia; family Cricetidae; genus Onychomys; species Onychomys torridus. The sequence goes on from NC_050445.1 coordinate 158,981,524, forward strand.
CTGAAATCTTCTGAAACAGGAGTGAAATACATTTCCCCTCTCATTGTTTTAGTGAGGGATTTTGGTCTCAGCAACACAGTGCAAAAGTAACTAACACACTATTATATGACTTTTCCCAAGGAGATGTGAACAAATGTCATTTCACCCCAGATAGACCACCCCAACAAGAGTCAAGACAAATGACTCAACTCAGTTGTGGCTTGGTGAACCAGTGAGCTTATTGGAGCTACTTGCCTGAGCATTGGTGGCTCACATCTGTATTACCTGTATTCTCCCTCCAGCATATTTAGTGGCTCACAAAAGCTGCATTCCAGAGAGGGGGCTTTCTATGCAACTTGTGAGCATTGAGGCTAGTCAGGGAGTCTGGGCTCTCCATCAGTGCTCATATAATCTTGTGAGGACACTTGTAAGTCCTGTATGTTTCTGGAGTTTCCTGAGTCTTGTGAGTTGTGCTTACTTTCTGAGTCCTGAAGGAATGTTTTATTTGGGAGGAAAGCTAAAGAACAGGCATTAACTAACTTGAAGATTCTGCAGATGGAAAAGAATCTCTTCTCACATTATAGGTGAGGAATCTGTCCTGTTCCTTGCAACTCTGACTAATGGGATTTGGCTTGTTAGCATCTCCTGAAACAGATCTTTCTGTGTTATATTCACCCCATGGGCTGTTGAACTAGAAACTTCTCTTCAGGGAAGCAACAGCAAGCTCGCTTGAAATTTATCTTCCATGCCAAATAATATTGGCTACAATAGTTACTAGGCCTAGAGAACATGAAATAAAAGGCCGTGGGTATGGTGCCAGCTCTTATTCCCTGCACACACTGAGTAGCATCTGTTTGAGGAGAGATGCCTTATCCTCTTTGTGTGGTTTGTTTGCTCCATGCAAAGAGAGATAAGCATGGTGGGAGATTAACTAGGTGCCGGGACTCACCAATTTGAAGCTTCACCACCCTACAAGATGAACACGTTTGTAATTTGATTCTTAATTTCTTCTTCTCTACTGTCCCGAGTTTCTAGAAGCATTCAAGTAACATGTGGGGTGGCACATGTGTGATGGACTTATCTTCTTAGTTTTATATCGGTTTTATGAGGGAAGAAGGCCCTTATTTTATCCATTTGCACAGAGGTTGGGTGGCTTACCCAAAGGCAGGAATTCATGGATGGAAATCAAATTAGACTCTAAACACCATGTTCTTAAACCTAAAGCCTCCAATAAGAGATTCCCCCCCCCTGCCCTGTCTCAGAAGGCAGTGGAACCACCTCTAGTCACACATTTATGAACTCAAAGCTTTCCAGAGCAGGGCTGAAGCACCGCCTTACAAATGCTTGATCAAAACAAACAGTACTGACAGACATGACCAATATCTCTGGCTTTCATTTTGTTGGTGGTTGTTTTTTATTTTTCTCCTTAGTCCAGGCTTTTATGATGAAGTTTCCATGAGAAAAGAGATCCTGTGGTCATATAAAATAATCAACACGAAGAACGTAGAAAGGTTGCTGGTAAGCCATAGGAGGAAATGAGGAAATGGCTGACAAGATGTTTGTCTGGACACTCACATCCAACAGGCCTGCCTCCATGTGCTGTTGGAGGTTAGTTGCCCCTAGAGGGCACCAAAGGGATCACCTGTCTGTCTTTATGCAGAGGATTTGCACTCCCTGCATCTCTGAGGGTCTCTGAGTGGTCCTTTAAAAGGTCCTGGATGCCTTCCTCTGATTTGTGTAGAGGGCCCGGGTCACATAGAAAGTGAAATGCAGCCGCTGAGTGATAAAGGCCTCCTGGTAAACCTCTTTCCAGCTCACCACAGAACTGCAAAGAACATCTAACTAGACCACAAAATGGTTTGCTAGTGCAGAGCTTCATAACCCTTGAATGAGATGCCAGGCGTATTTAGTCTCCACCTTGTAGACTTTTCCACTGATGCTGATCTCCATCAGTTTGGAGCCACTTGGGCGTACTCTTGCATAGAGGCAGAGGAGGGCAGAGTTGTGCCTGGGTTTTCACCACCTGAAGCCCTATGGTATTTCAGCCTGAAGGACCACTCATTTACCAGAAAGACTTGCAACAAAACAGGCTAGTACTAATGGATATTTAGTAGACTATGAGAGATCTGTGTAATATAACAGATTTCTTTTTTAAAGGTGCAATGAAACATTCAGTTTTAACCAGAATTCTAAGTTTTGGTGAGCACTCAGCAGCCCTTGCATATCTTTGGGCTTGACATGACCCCTTTGAACAAATGCCCTTTATCAAGGTGACCATGTGGAGTTCACACAGAACCATTGGCTTCTTACAATCATACAAGAGGACATTCTGTCCTGAAGGAATTGAGATTGACAGTATTAAGACCCCAAGGTTTTTGTTTTTGTTTTTTAATTTAAAAATATCTCTACTGATAATTCTCCTCGCTGCTTTTGAGCCAGAAATTGTTGTACTTAATGGCTGATACTGGCTGGTGTAACCCAAATTACATGAAAGAATAGCTTTCATGATACTGTTCAATTTAGGGATTTCTTTCATTTCAAAGGCAAGATTAATTACCTTTAGAATGCTAAGCAATTATCCAGTAATAATAGTGGGGTAGTGGGGAGGACACTCCTGGGCCTGTCATTTCAAGGTAGGGCAGGAAGGCTGGGTGGTAGAAAGGCTCTGAGATTTGAATCAAGGCAAAAGAATCAAAAACCTATTCACATTTTGAAGACCTTTATGAAGCAAGACAAGGCTGATTCCTGGCCCCTCAGTGGACTTGGATTAAAGACCTTTCCCTTCCTTTGTTTGTTTGTTTGTTTTGGCATGAAGTCCTTATTGATGACTATTGTACGTGATTCCCCTATGTCCTGTTCTAATCTCTTGTACCCAGTGGTGGCTGGACTCTGATAACTAGAGAGGTGTGAGCTCTTCATGACAGGTGAGGGACACAAAAGCCTGGGGCTTCCCAGTCCTGCCAGAGGTTCTCATTGTCACTCTGTGAACTGATCACCAGGGGCCATTTTACTCTTAGAATTCCAGAACCTGGTAGGGCTGTCCACAATTTTGGACCCTTCTCTCTTGTCATGCACCATCCACCCCACACTCTCTCTCTCTCTCTCTCTCACACACACACACACACACCCCTAATAAATAGCTATGACACTTCACTATTGACCCAAGAGCTTCTTTATGTGTGTGTGAGATTCTGGAGGAGTTGTGACAGTTAAGTGGGTATATGTGGATACTAACTAACCCTCGAGGGAAACCACTCAGGGATTTGTAGTTCAGACTTGATCTGAGGGCAGTACAGCACTGAGCCATTTATTCATTCCTTTTTTTTTGTTTTATTTTAATGTGCATGTGGGGGTGTGTGTGTATATGTGCATGGTCGTGTGTGTGTGTGTGTGTGTGTGTGTGTGTGTGTGTGTGTATGTGTGTGTGTGTGTGTGTGAATGTTAGGCCAGAGGTTAATCTCAAATGTCATTCCTCAAGCAATATTCACCTTTTTTCTTGAGACAGAATCTCTCACTGGGACCTGGACCTCTCTGATTGGGCTATGCTGGCTGGTAAGCCAGAGGATTTATTTCTCTCTGCCACCCCTGTGCCAGGGATTACAAGTGTGTGCCACAATACCCATTATTTCTGGGACTTGAACTCCAGTCTTCATGTTTGAGTGACAAGAACTTTATTACTGAGCTATCTGCCCATTCATTTCCTCGTTAAGACATCCAGAAACTCCTGAGAGTCTGGTACCGGTCAGACAATGGAGAGCAGGGCAAATGCATTCTTGGCTCTCCCAGGACCAATACTTTAGTGAGCACTGAACAAGCAGTCACAGTGAACTATGAACAAACACTCCTCAGAGATTCCCCTGGTCTCCAGGCTGGCAGTCTACTTCAGTAGCTCCTGGCCAGAGGGTTTAGGATGTGGTGAGACATTTGCTTTTCCTTGTTGAGGGCAAGTGACTTGCCTTTGGGGACCAGGAAGGAGGTTAGTTCAATGTCTTCTGTTGCACCTCCTGGCACTGATGTGGGGAACTACCCAGCATCCTCGACATTGTGACTCTAAAACACAAGTCTGAGCCGTGTGGTGGTGGTGCACACCTTTAATCCTAGTACTCAGGAGGCAGAGCCAGGTGGATCTCTGTGAGTTCGAGGCCAGCCTGGGCTACAAAGTGAGTTCCAGGAAAGGCGCAAAGCTACACAGAGAAACCCTGTCTCAAAAAACAACAACAACAACAAAACAAAAACAAAAACACAAGTCTGTGGAGCCATCCTTGGGTTTGCTGACCATGTCAATTGGGCACAGGGTGTACTGAACTGCCCCTGGAAATGTGACCTACTCTCCTGTTATGTTAGGACAGTAGATTGGTTTTTCCAATCCATAAATAAAAGTCTTTTTTTCCTATGAAATTTTGTTTCTGGGTGGTTTCTAGCAAAAGTGAATGAAATATCAACATGAGGCAGAGAGCTGCATTGGTCCACCTCTGTGACATGGAAGAATGCCTTAATGGAGCCACTTGACTGGCAATCTGCCTGTGATGGGGATGTTTAGGTAGAGGTGGCATCTCCTGATTTCCTCTCCTCCTAATTTAATGACTATGACCTGAGAAGATGACAGAGAAAAAGAGGAAACTGGAACCTTGAAGGAATATGGACTTCCCACTACCTTGCCCTTTCCAGGCTGGACATTTCTGAGAGCTTATGCCCATTTCATTTGGATAAGTAGAAGTCTGTGTACTCAGTGACAAGTATAAAAGGACATGGTATGGATTAAAGCCACAAGAAGGCTCCACAAACCTCCAGGTGGCAGCAGGAATGCAGGGCAGTTAGGGGACGCCCACAGAATTAGAAGCAGCAGCGTTTTCTCTGCTCTGTCTGCTGTTCTGCTCTGATACTAGGGCAGTGCAGAGACACTGGTGGATTCTGGACTTTGGAGCTAGCTCTGGGCTTAATGCTGCTCAGAGGTTTTTCTGTATCTCCTGAGTTCTATGATTATTAATATTGATTGTCAACCTGTTGGCCTTGGGAACCATGGGAGACACATATCCGTGTGTGTGTGTGGGGGGGTGTTTCCAGAGGGTTTGACTGAGGAGGGAGGAATGTGGGTCACACCCTCCTTGTGGTATGGTGTTGGAAAGCTGGCTGAACAGCAGCGCTCACCTCTCTCTGTTTCACAGTTATAGTCTCAATGCAAACATCTGCCTCCCATGCCATCCCCAGCACGACAAGGTTTTACTCTCAAACTACTGGCTAAAATAAACTTCCCTTCCTTGTTATTTTTGTCAGGTTTGCTTCTTCAATTTTATTTTTAATTCTATCTCTGTGTGTGTGTGTGTGTGTGTGTGTGTGCACATGCACACATGTTGGCACATGCATGTGCACATGTTCATGTGTTAGCATGTGCCTGTGGATGCAGGTTCTCTCAACAAACATGGAGATCACTAACTTGGCAGGTGGCCTGGCCAGTGTGCTCAGTGTGCTTCTGTCTCTGTCTCTCCAGAGCTGGGACTACATATGTTTGTCACCATGCACAGCTTTTTATGTATGTGCTTGATCTAAACATGTCTTCTTGGTAGCGCTGTAAGCGCTTGACTGATTAAGCCATTTCAAAGGCCCCGTTGCGAATCTTTCTTAAGCCTGCTTGGGAAACTTAATTTGTCTTAATAGAATTTTAACATATGTTGCCTCTTCTTCCTCTTTCCCTTGACTTCTTTGAAACTTCACCCCACCTGAAGGTCACTGGAGAACTGAAAGCCCTTCTGGTCACTAGCTGGCATTGATGACTGGGGTTCCCTTCAGGTCAGAGTAGTAGACTCCTACCTCAATGTGGGACCTTGCATATTCACTGGGAGTTTGGGCTTTTTGGAAGCTGCTTCACATATGAAGTCAGTTTTCTTGGTAGCTGGGATGAGATGACCAACTTGCCTTGCCAAGTCCTCTAAATGTTCTCAAGTGGCAGCTAATTTTAGCCAGAAGGGACTTGGTCCTAAATTTGAAGTTGGGACTGAGAAGAGCGAGGCTCTGTATCCCACTGCAAGAGCCACCCAGATTCTCCATTATACTGTGATGTAGTGGATAGCCATCCCAGCCTTGGCCTGGAAGTTCCAACCCCATTGAGGCTTTGGTAATGGTCACGCCCACAAGGCGGGGCTGAGGGAGGAAGCTGAAGACCCAGGATTGAGAGGAGAGGGCTCTCTTGATTCTGGGACCCTGGACGCTGGAGGTAGACCAAGCAGAGTTCTCCAGAGAACACCGCCGGACTGCGCCATACCTTTGCCAGACCCTACAACCTATCCCTTCATTTGTAAGTTACCCCACAAAATAAACCTCCCTTTTAACTACATGGAGTGGCCTTAATAATTTCACCAATACTATACATTAAAGCCTTATAATAAACTGTTGTGTGAGTCTTGGTGCCAGTTTGGTTGCTCACTGCAGTGATTACTCGATGCCGTCCTGACTGCAGCATGCCAAGTAGCTTGGTGTGTCTATTCATCTCCACTCTTTTTGTGAGGCTAGCTCAATGCTGCAGGAGGCTTATATTATAGCTCCATCAAGTTATTGACCACTGCCCACTTGGAACAGCCTCTTGACCTATTCAAGGCAGAGACTCCACTGTGTGAACAGTCTCCACCATGCAAACAGTTCTCACATACTGGATTCTATAGGAGAATCTACACAAATATTTAAATGTGTGCATTGATTCAAAAGGAATTTTCCACATATTTTTACAAAGAATTGCAGGATTGATATCCTGTTTAGCACTGTTTCCAAATTCACATCCTCTGACCAGCACCCTGCTATTTGCTCATAATTTGTAAGGGGATGGGGTGGTGGAGCTGGCAATAGAAAGGACTAAAAGATTCCAGACCAATGGGGAGAGTAATAAATGAAAAAGTCCAATTCCTCTGAGGTATATATGAGGAGCCAAAAAGCAAACATAACTGATCGATTTTAAGAGAGCCCTGTTAATTTTGAAATCTAGGGCCAGGGGAGCAAACACATTTGTCAGCAACTGAGCATCTGGAGTGTTCTGGATGAGACATGTGCTGTAGATCTACCACACTCGGCAAAGAATATGGACTCTGGGAATAAACCTTTGTCTACACCCCAGTCCATCCTCCCCATCCTCCCTCTTCTTACACTCCAGTCCGCCCTCCCACTTTTTCTCTGGGAGTCCTCCTCTGCTGTGCTGTGATTTTCTGGCATCAGCTGCCATTGGCAGCTTCTGTCTTGGACTGTCTTGGGAGAAGTATTCTGTCCCCTGGCTTTACCTTCTCCCTCCTCCAATCACTCAGGCTCTTCCATAGGCTGCCTTGGCCTGAACTCTCCTATCTATGTTGAGGCAGCAAGGTGTCAGCTCAGTGCCAGCCACACCCTCACTCAGTTCTCAGCACAACACAGAGCTTTGTGTTTTGTCTCATTTGTTTACTCTCTCCTTGTGCCCACCCTCACCCTCTTGCTGCCATTTTGAAATAAAATCCAGTGCTCACATATTTAATAAAAACAAACTGGCAAGTATATTAAAATGCAAAAACCTAAGTCAAAAATAGAAGCAAAAGTAAAACCTAAAAATTATTTGCTTTTGTTGTAAGACTTTTCATTGCCCCCACAACCCCTATTCCCAAATACTAAAGGATATCAGAGGCCAAATAGAGGGTGATCAGAGTCTCAACTGTTGTCTGTCACCCAGAAGTGGTTTCCATTAGCTGTGGAACTTGTGATTATGCCTTAGGGCACTTCACACCAGCACTGCCAACAGATATAAAACATAGTTACATATTCACTTTATTTTCTAGTAAGTACATTTTAAAAAATAAAAATAAAAAATGAAATTTATGTAAAGATCATATTTTGCTTAAATCAAAACATTCTCATTGTAAAATACCACATAAAATTATTAACATGATATTTTGCATTATTTTATTTTCATACTGAGCCTCCTAAACGTCAATTAAGATGCTACATTTTGAATAAAGTGTGATTCAGTCCTACTTTAAGGGAGTGATGTCAGCACAATAGTGGAACAGGACATCCACATCCTTGGTTTGTCGACAAACATATGTTTAATAACATAGAGATGAATATATATGAGAGACCCAGAATCCATTAAGGAGCTGCATTGCCCCATATGATCCACTTCAAGATCAGCCACTTTGAAACAAGCAACTGTATTAGCCCCTTTCTCAAGCCAGCCAACTTAGTGGGTATCTTCCTCAGTGTCCATTGCCTCCTGTGCAGCCACAGGGCAGGTTTCAGTCTGATTCAGATGGAACACTGACTCATCAGTGTAGTAGAGATGATGCTACAGACAGCTGGGCAAGAGCAGAAGGACACACACTTTGTGAGGCTGGCACAGATCTGAGGTGAGATGACTCGGCTTCTCCCTCAGCAGGGAGGGGAAGAGTGAAGTGCACTCCCATATATCACAGCTAGCTGATGTCTGCCTTACTCCAATGAGAGAACAAGCAGGCATCTGTTAAAATTCCAAAATCTTTAAAGATTTATTTTTATTTTTTTATGTGTTTGAGTGTTTGCCTGTGTGTATGTATGTTTGCATACCATATGCATACAGTGTCCAAGGAGGCCAGAAGGCATCAGTCCCTTAGAACTGGCATTATAGACAATGGTTGTGAGCTTCCATGTGGATGTTAGGAACCAAACCAGGGTCCTCTGCAAGAGTAGCAAGTGCTCTTAACCACCGAGCCATCTCTACAACCCTTCTCCCCCATCTTTTTGTTTATTTTTTTTAACAGACTTCCTTTTACACCTGGATCCAGGCACAAAAGACAGAGGCATCTTCTGTCACTTGCATGATATAGCAAAATTGGAAGAAGGTACAGGACACAACAGTACTGTCTAAGGAGGGAGAGGAATAGAGTATGCTCTGACATTCTGGACTATGATGTAATAGCCAGATATCAACAAATGCAGAAAGCAAGGAAAGAAGGCAGGAAGGCAGGAAGGCAGGAAGGAAGGAAGGAAGGAGGGAAGGAAGGAAGGAAAATATTTCTAATTAGGGACCTATATACATTAGTCAGTGAAGACAATCCACAGAAAATTTGAGACTCCACCATCTTCAGCCAGGCTGGTAGGTGAAGGCCTTCCCCTATTGAAGACAACCCAAAAGACCATCAAAGAAACTTGTAGATATAACCGTCTTGTTAAACAAGAAACACAGAGACAAATACAGAGTTAATAGCCAAGAGGTCAGAGCAATAGCTGAGAGCTGAAAACCTTACCCTTCACTGCTGCTGCTGTCTTTCCTCTCCGGAAGAGACCTGCTTCCTGTGTCTCTGTCATTTTTATAGACTTTCTGTTCTGTCTTCTCATTGGTTGTAAACCCAACCACATGACCTCCTTATCACTGCCTGTCTGTACAGACCTCCAGGTCTTCTATGGTTGGTATTGAGATTAAAGGCATCTGTCTTCCATGCTGGTGGTATCCTTGAACACACAGAGATCCACCTAGCTCTGCCTCCCAAGTGCTGGGATTAAAGGTGTGCACCACCACCGTCCAGCTTCTGCTATGGCTTGCTCTGACCCCAAGGCAACTTTATTAACAAACAAATAAAATCACATTTCAGTACAAATAAAATATCACCATAGAAACTTGTTATTTAAATGAACATATGTGGCTGAAAGTTTTCTCTGGTCCTGCCCAGCCCCAAGGGCCCTGAAGCCACTTATAAAATAAAATAATCACTCAGATGCTTATATTAATTAAAACTGGTTGGCCATTAGCTCAGGCCTACCACTGACTAGCTCTTACACTTAAACTCAGCCCATTTCTGTTAATTTATATGTCACTATATGTTCCGTGGCTTTGCCTGTGTGCCATTACATGCTGCTCCCTGGACGGTAGGCTGGCATCCCCTGACTCAGCCTTCCACTGCCCTGAATTCTCCTTGTCTGTTTATCCCGCCTATTCTTCCTGCCTGGCTACTGGCCAATCAGCATTTTATTTATTAGCCAATCAGAGCAGTACATTCACAGCATACAGAACATCCTGCAGCAAATGGATGTCCATAAAAGACACAGGAACCAGAAGAATCACAACCAAAATTCACTTAAGATAGTAAAAAAAATGTCTAATGACCAATACTAAAGAAATAGAGATCTGTAAATTGACTGATAAGAAATTGAAAATAACTGTCTTTAAAAAGCTCTGTGAGTTACACGTAAGCACAGACAGACTCTAAATAAAACCAAAAAAAAAAAAAAAAAAAAAAAAAAGCAGAGATTGAGAATATCAAAAGTGAGGTACTTTAAAGAAAGAATACTGTAGTTATGGAGCACAATGACTGAACTGGAAAAGCTTACTGGAGCCCTTAAGAGGCATGTTCCACAAAGCGTCTCTAAGTGCTGGGATTCTGGGTTTGTGCTATCAGGCCCAGCTCAGATAGGTCTACTTTTAAGAATGCTATGTAGTTACATGATCCCTTTGAAATTTTTTAAATGTGTTTAGAGGGGGAAACCAAGCAAATAAAGTAAAATATTAATAGCATTTGACCATCCAGTGGGAGAAAGGGTGTGGCTTGCTTAATTCTTGGTATTTCACTGTATTTTCCAGAGTTCCAGAAGGGACAAAAGAGAAGGGGAGGACAGATAGACAGATTCATTCTGTAGTATTTTTGATTACACAGTAGTTGAAGGCATGGGAATCTAAACCTGGAAAGTCCAGAAGACTATGGAACATGCATAGCTTGTCACAGAAGTGAACCTCTGCCTCCTCCTCCATCTCAGTGTGTCTAAAGTAAACAGAGCTCACTGTACTTTGTAAAGAAAAGCTAAACTTCTGGTTTGTTTAATTTTTCTTCATGTCTTTTTCCATTCAAAGCCATGTACTTAAAAGAATCTTCAATTTAAGTTGCCAATACAGTACCACTTTTATATTCCAAAGACTCAGGGGAATAATATTTCATGTGCCTGTTAAACATGTTAAAAGTTCTTTTCCATTGAATTATATTACACAAGGTCATGGCTCCAGCTCAATGGCTGATGCATAAGAATGAGGAGGAGGGGCTGGGAGTGGAACAATCCAGAGTGACCTAGTAAAGCAAGCCCTGCTTTTTTTTTATTGAGTTGTGTAAATTTACTTACAAGATACATTTGCTATAAACCTTGCATAAGTTTTCATGACCAAGTAAGTAGGTAGAACTGTGAGCAGTGAGAGCTGGCCCACCTTTGGTATTAGAAGCATGTTGCTGTGTTTCAGCTCATCAGCTGGGGCCATTTGCTGCCTCTGACATCATCCCTCAGTGTAGCTGAAAGTTTTCCTGTGCCCACACAGCTCCTACATCAGTTCTACTGAAGGACAAGTGTGACCCAGAGTCCTCTGCAGTCTTGAGAAGGCTGGTGCCCCTCAGTGTCCCCACTTCCCATACTGCCCCCTTTGTAAGTGCTTGCTTCACTGTGAGTGCTGCCTGGTTATTGGTATAGCATGCTGTACTCTAGCAAGTATGCATTTTTAGAGCATCAATGGCCAAAGACATCGGGGCTCTTAGAAGAACGGGGGTGAAGGACTTGAAACTCAATAGGACATGAACACTAAGTAGACGGTGTGGGCAGAGTTGCAGATAGCCCTTCCCTGAGAATAGTCAGCACAGGCAGAGGCAGGATAGATCCACACAGGCCAGTTATTGCTGTGAACTGACTCTTAGTGCCACCTCCCCACTGGACCAACCAACAATTTATGTCTTCATGTGACATAGATAAAATTCATACTATAATATGTAGGCAAACATTTATCAAAGTTTGGATTTTATAGGGCTACTATTCTAAAGATGGACCAGGTGGATCAACTACTGTGGTATCTTCACATACCAATTAGCCTGTGCTCATCCTCATTCAGTATTCCCATGTTGACTGTCAGGTCCACCTGTAGTGCGTATACTGCCTTCCTCTAAGCAATGTTGTTTTTATTTTGTTATTTTCAAAAGTTGCACTTTCAAAGGACAGAACCCAGGTATGATGGTCAGTGTTAGCTGTCAACTTGGCAGAATCACAAATCACATGGGAGATGGGCCTCTGGGCTTGTCTGTGGAAGATTATCTTGATTGTATTAGCTGAGGTGGTTAAACCTGCCCACTGCAGGTGGCTGTATTCCCTGGCTGGGAGCCTGGACTGTATAACAGAGAAAGGCAGCTGGGCCAATGCATATGTTTATGTACCCCAATCTGCTTCCTGGTGGTAGATGTGATGTTTGAGTGGCTGCTTTAGGCTCCTGCTCTCCACTTTCCTGTCACAGTGGACTACATCCTGGGAATGCAAGCCAGAAGCAACTCTTTCTCCCTCCAGCTACTTTTGTTATTATTTTCCCACAACAGCAGTGAACAAACCAAGACAGTAGAGACTCAATGCAAACCAATGTGAAGCTCATGCTGCCTGCAAAGTTTCACCAAGCAATGAAGTTCTTTGTTTCTGATCCACAATTTTCTGCTGCTAGCAGCAGTGAAATAGTAACAGGCTGCCTTGGCATGTTTTCAACAACATGAAAGGTCAGACATTCACTGACCATGACAAAGCATGCCTCCACCTTCATGGCTGGGATGGCTTCAAGGCACTGTTATGGGTTGTGTACATAGCCTTCAGACAGCATACAACTTCTCTGTGTTCTTGAGTGTAGTCTGAAGTTTTCCTGTGTCCTTCCTGGTCCCACAGCCACTCAGAGGCTTAATATTATTTCTAACTGCTTAGCCATTAGCTCAGGCTTATTACTGACTAGCATTTACATTTAAATTAAACCATAATTCTTATCTATGTTCAGCCATGTGGCTTGGTACCTTTTCTCAGTTCTGCCTTGTCATCTTGCTTTCTCTGTCTGGCTGGAGACTCCTCACACTGTCCTTCCTCTTCCCAGCATTTTCTTAGTCTGCTCACCCCACCAATGCTTCCTACCTGGCTACTAGCCAATTAGTGTTTTATTAAACCAGTGTACAAGAACATTATACTATAGCATTTCCCCTATTTTGTTTAATTAAAAAGGAAGGTTTTAATCTTAATATAGTAAAACAAAAACAGTTATTAAGTAAGAATTTCAATAACAATAGCCAATCCATTTGCATCTGACAAAATTGGTAAAAATAATTATCTATCTTATCTTTGTGAGTTTAAAGTTTGTATCTAATTTATCCTTTATTATAACTAAAGAAAACTATAACTATCTAGTCTTCAACTCCATCAAAGACCCCAGAAGGATATAATATTACCTAAGTAAACAGGAAGTATTTTGTAAGCAACTTCCAGCATTCTGGAAATGACAGAGACAGCTGGCTGCCCGGACAGTCACCCAAAGTTCCTCTGCAATGTTGCAGCATCCATCTTCAGCTTGTAGGCCAGGAGTTTCTCAGTTGCTTCTCCCTGTGTCCTATAGAATGCCTAACAGTCTTTTCTGTGAAGCAGGAACTTGAAGGGCCATCTCACTTTGTTTTGGCAAAATTTAGTCCTGTATATCCAGTATATACAACATTTTGTCAATCAGTCCAGGCAAGAGCAGCCTCTTACCCAAATGGCTAGTTCTGCTAAGAAGAAGATAAACTCCATATGGAGTGTTTTCAATGTCCATCTTTCTCTTTGAAGTAAATCATTGCTGCCAGAAGCAGATGTGTCTCATATTCCAGGAAAGTCTAAGTTTTTAAATGTCATATTCTGTAGGTCTTTGAAGTGTTTGAAGATTACCTACCTAATTGAAATATATCTATGTATAACTAGAAAACTTAACTGACATTACTGTGTGATTATCATAGATGACTAATAATTAATCTGTATCTCTTAATTATACATTACAATTTCAAGTGAGCTGCATAAATGTAATACCTTAAACAAGAGTAAAAGTATACATACATTATAACAAAATTAACTTTAAATTTGAATCAATAAACTAAAATTCACAGCAATGTAAAACATTTTAAACAAGTTGTTGCTCTTTAAAAGTAGATTCAATAATCCACCCTTTTATCCTATCCTATATATATATGTATATATATATATACACTATCCCCCTTTCTTCTTTAGAAAGAGATTGTATTTATAATCAACTTCCTTTAAATGAAAATAACATTTGTAAACAATATTTTGGGAATTTTGGCATAGCTTCTCATACTACTTTCTCTTGATTGGGGGTGCTGGTAATCTTATGGGGATCCTGAAAAAAAATTAAGAATTATAGTTAAATCTTTACTGTAGTCTGTGAGGATGGATCATCTCAGCTAGTTGCTTTGAAGCTGTTCTGGATGTTGGATCATCTGGAGACCTTTCAGGGGGTCTTGACTGATCAAACCATATTAACCTGAAAGCAATCCACAGGTTTTCATCATCTGTGGAAACAAAAGCAGAACTTCTTTTCCAAAGCAATGTATCCTTAGACATAAATTTTGAAGCCAAGATACCTTTAAAATACATATATTGGTTTAACCTAGCAGCCTTTATAATCAAATGTCTTTCTGCAGTTAAAAATTCCAAAGACAATATAATCCAAATTCTCTTCATCTTTATGTGGCTTATTTTTTATATTACTTTTATTGTCTCTTTAAAGACTTTATTTTTTTAACTATTTATTTCTTTATATAACTGCATATATTCCTTTTCCTCTCTCTTCCAAGCCTACATACATTTTTACACCTACTGTAAACCATTTAGAGTCTGCCCTGCATCCGCTGAAAGAAAGAATGCATGCTGAGGGTGCAGCTCAGTGACACAGTGCTTGGCTTACACACATGAGGTTCTGGGTTCCACCCAAGCACCACGTTAGAAAGGAAAAACGCAAGAAGAGGCATGAGGCAGTCTAGCTGCCATCATCGGCCATGTTTGAAGTCACTGCCCATCCAAGTGCAAAGCCTTTGTTCTCCATTCCTGGTTACTCCGTATTTTATGGAACTAGCCAAAAATAGTCTGATGCAAGTCCCTCATACTTGAGGTCTTGCCATTGGAACCAAATACATGTTGCCAGGGGCTGGGGTATCGGAGTCCCTGGCCAGACTCCTTTCCTTTCCTCAGGCTTAGGTTACTGCAGTAATTGTCTTTTTGATCACTTTCCCTTCAGCTTTTCTTTCTCCTCTGATCCTTGAGTGACATTCCTTTTAAAAGTGTTAATTTGCTCAACTATATTATAGGCACATTAGAAAATAAGCACTTTTTTTTTTTTTGCTCAAAGCTCTTGAGTTGGTCATCTGCAGTTTAATACTAGAATAGAAAAAATTTCAGTTAAGTAAATTTGAACTATAAAAGGAATACACATTACAGCAATATATATGACACTGACTGGAAAGCTTCATTTCTTTCTACCCTCCCACAATCCTTTGTTCCCTCTTTCCAGACACAACCATTATTTTCTGTGTAGTCATCCAGCTTTTTAAAATCACATCACAAACAATTGTTCTTCTCTTTCTTAAACAATTTGGCATAAGGGAGAGGAGCCTGTACATACTTTGCCAAAATTGTTTCTGTCCTTTTTACAACATTTCTTGGTTATCTTTCTAAGTTAACACTACCAGGCTCAGCCTTTCTGTTGTATGTGTCTTATTACATTTGGGAGCCAGACCATAGCAAGATAGGAAAGTGAGTACCCATGCATGTTGTGAATGTCCCTTATCCACCTGCATGAGTCAAATTTCTGGGTCAAGGGATTTAGTATTTGGGTAGCATCATCAGGGGGTGGCTTTGATTCTCCCTTTCCTGGGGTGAGGAACTGAAAGACTCTTGCATGAAATGACATCACATCCCAAGAGGCAAACACAGAGGATTGGGCAGATTGGGTGCAGACAAAGGCCACTAGAAGGTTACAGATTTTCATACAAGAGCCCTTAGAACATGAAAGAAATTAGGATTTCTTCAAAGGACAAGAAGAGTTGAAAGAGCTGAGGAGATGAAGGGGGAGGACAGAGAGGTCTGGCTTTCAGATAATTGATGCACAGGGAGTGGAGTCTGGAGACAAAAGCAAAGAGGAAAACAGCATTCGACTGTTGTGCTTAAATTTCCTAAGAAAGGGAATACATCTCTTGTGAATCATGCACATCCAATCGATCATTACAAATACAAGACGAATTTAATTTCTCCAAATGGAGAACAATGGGCACCATGTGTGCCAAAGGCAGGGATCACCTCCGCTGGAAGAGCATGAGGACTGTACAGACCAGGAGAGGGCAATTTCAGCTCATGGGTGCTCTGCCAGAGACTGGGTATCTAACCTCAGCTGAAGCCCTTTCTTCATGGGCAGGGTGAGGCTGTAATAAATGACCCCTAAGCCTCCACTTCACTATTTTTCCTTAAACCAACATGTAATGTTTACTTAGTACCAAGAATTCCACTGTAGTCTTTACTATGAGTTATCTCTTGTACCCTCACCAAGATTCTGTGAGGGCAAGAAATGTTATTGTATGAGATTCCCTCTTAACTAATGATGGAAAAACACTTGAGATTAAGTTTTGCTTTTTTTTTTTCTTCAGTGATTAATAGAAGATTTATTTGTGCAAGAATAGAGTCATCCTTGCCAAACTTAATAGAAGAAGTTAAATGTTTGGTCCAATTATCCTTCCTGGTAAGTCTGTCCTTTCTGTCCCGTCTGTTTTGAAAACATAATGGCAGAGGATGAGGGGCCCAAATGCCACCACAGCTCCTAAAAGTGAGTTCTTTGGAGTGGCTCTGAAATTGGGATAAATATTTGCTGATCTTGCATAGGTCCAAAGAATCAAGGCAGGATCTTCAGGGTGTGTTAAGCATTTGGGATCATTGTACTGAAGCAGATACTCCGGTTTAAGCTGGGCCCTTTTGATCAAGCTCTCAACCTGCTTCTTTCTGGTTTCCAGAGACTCATCATACTCAGCTGGGTCGAGGGTACTGGAGAGAGTGGCCAGGGGCGTAGGTGTATGCTTGGAACATGACATCTTGGTTCTTGTTTTGCTCTTTAATCTAACCTTCTTCTTACTCTTCCCCTTTGAAGTCATTTGCCCTTAAACATGGTGAGTCACAGACACCCCCATTTGCAATGATGTTTATTATAGGACAATGTAGCTTGAGTAAACTCTCTAAGGGGAAGAGGGCAGACTTCTCCATTTGCAGTATACTAATCAATATTTACTCTGGTTGGATACTGTTAAGGATGCTAGCTAGGGACAGCACCATCTACAGGACCAATGGACAGAACAGACAAATTAACAGAAAGATTAAGTAGCAAGTGCCTGGTTAGGCATTAATCCAAAGGATAATGTTCATATTTTGGGGGATCCAGGAGGACATTATAGAATAGAAGGACTCCAAAGGTGAAAAGACATGAGTTCTGCTAGCTGAAAGGGGAAGCATGCCTTGAGAAGGGTATTGAAGGGGAAAGGAAGGGCTAAAGCTACACTTTTGGCCAAAAGCCATTGGTTTAGTTTCTCTGGAGGATAGTGTAGGAGTGGCTACAGAAGCCAGGTCCAAGTTGCAAAATCTGCAGGACTTTTCATGGCCTCCCTAATGAGTTTGGATCTCTTCCTGAGAGCAACGCTTGCTTAACATAGTAACTGTATTATATGTTTATAACATAAAATCTCAGTTATACTCTTCATTCCCAACAAGAGCCTCCTTCATATGGGAGTTAGTTTTTAACAGCCTGCATTTACCTAGCAGTTGAGAGCCCAGTTCATTCCACAGCTACCTTAGCCAGGTGAAGAGTCATTGCTTGTGTGGACATAGACCTGTACCTCTTCAGACTGCTTTACCAATCTGTGGTGAGGATACCAAGGAGGTCAGGGCATACAGCAGCAAAGGCCCCTGAGAAGGAACACTTCCCTCACCATTCAGTTGGTTCCTGGTCTCAGAGTGATTGTGGAAGTAAGAAGTAAACCCAGGAATCATGAAGAATCAGCCAATGCACAGCTGTGGGGAAGCATTCACTAGAATCCTCTTTCTCTGCGGGGGCTCAAGGCAAGAGGAACAGATCCTCCTTCCTCTCCCACATACTGCCATAAAGGTTAGCTCCTACACACCAAACCTAGGCACCTACTCCTATGCAGTGTTATCCCAGGACGTGCAGGCTTTGGGAAGAAGAAAGCTAAAGCTGTGCTAATCATAGAGGTAGGAACCGCACTCCTGTAAGACAATCTCTAGACAGTTCCAAAATCTGTGTGTGCTCATTCCTAACAAAGGTTCTACTGAGTAGAGAGCCAGTTGCTTATCCTAGATGGCTTCTATGGAAGCATGTCAGACAATGCAAGCATATTCCTTGCATGCTAATTTTAACATTTTTAAAACTATACTTTTTATGCCAGAAATGTATAGCATCTGCTCACGTTATCCCACTCTATCTTAATTCGATTCCTTTTGCTGGGAGACTGATAGAGATTTACATTGATTTCACAAAAATACTAGATTTTGTCTCGGGTTCTATGGTACCCATAGGAATATAAACAGCACAAACAGGCTTGTCATGGGAAACTTCCTTTATAAAAATATTAAATTTTGCTGTGATGATGACCCTGGCAAGCCCTATATATGAGAAGAAGCATTCTCTCCTTTCCCACAAATATAATACTTGTTAAATAAACAGGAATTGGAAGGTGTCAGAATGTAGTAAACCAGGACAGGTATGGTACTGCTGGTAGACACAAACGACCCCAAGGTAAAGGAATACAGGATGGGCTAATTTTCCTTTTGTGATCAAATACATGACAGAGAAACTCATGGGAGGGGGTTTATTTTGGTGCAGGGTGAAGGGCTGCAGCCCACCACATCAGGGAAACATGGTAACAGGAGCCCAAACAGGTGTCATACTGTGTCTATATTCTGGAAGTAAGAGTAGGCAGGAAGTAGTGTTACATCATCAACCCTCAAGACCTACCCTTGTTGACCTATTTCCTCCAGCAAGGCTCCATCTTCTAGAGGCTCTACAACTTTCCCAGTTACCAGCTGAGGACCAAGTGTTCATAAACATGCAGCTATGGGGAAAATTTTGCATTCAGACCATAGTGCATGTGTAGGGAAGGGTTTAATTTAACTTAGTCAAAAAGAAAAAAAAAAACCCATACATCTGTGTATTCTACACAGAGATAAAACATAAATTCACATATGTATATATAAACACATTTGATTCAGCATGAGGGAGGGATCAAAGAACTAGAGGCCGATTACAGGGATGAAGAGACTGACCGGCAGGTGCGAGAGATCACAATACTTAGGGCTGACAAAGGAAAAAAAAGATACGTTGTGAACAGTCTAGAGAGGCAAGCCCCAGGCTATAGACTTCTATCCATGCTGTTATTCTCAAGGAGAGAGAGCATGCCACAGTGTGGTAAGACTCCTCTGTGATGGGGTTACTGGGTCATATAAGGATGAGTAGGGAAACTTAGCTTATTATGAAGATAAAGACTTGGATAAGGTCTGGAGGACAGAATGGAAGCCCTCACCAGATGCAGCTTCTAAGTTGGGAAAATAAAACAAGCTCAGACCACAAAACTAATATCACACATTGCATTAGACTTATTCGAAATTGTTCTTTATGGTTCTATACATATTTTCCTCTATCCAAATGTCCTCTACTGCAGTAAACTGCACATATCTAAACTGCGCAAACCTAACGTGTTCTGGTATCTACAGCAGGTAGACTGAAAAAGGGAACAGGACAGCATACAGGTTCCAAACACTCACATTAGTGAGAAAAGCCAATTTATATTATTTTTAAATTTTTATTTTTATTTATGTGTATGTGTTCTGTGTGAGTGTATATCATCCTATGTGCAGTGCCTGCAGAAACCAGAAGTCATTAGATCCCCCTAGAGCTAGGGTTACAAGCAATGATGAGCTGTCTGACATGGGTTCCAGGAACACAACCCAGTTGGTTCTCTGGGGAACAGCAAGGCCTCTTAACTGCTGAACCATCTCTCAGCTGCACCCGTTTAAGTTCTGTTTTCTGTTTTTATTGATAATAGTTTTTTTTCTCACATAATATTATATCCTGATTACATTTTCCTCTCGCTCTGCTCCTCTCAGTTCCTTCTCACCTTCCCTCCCATCGGAGTCTACCCCCTTTCTGTGTCTCATTAGAATACAAACAGGCTTTTAAGGGATAATAATAAAATAAAAACTAACACATCAAAATTGGACAAAAAATAGAGAGAAAAAGAGCCCAAGAGAAGGCACAAAACAGGGTGTATTAGTTTCCCAGCACTCACATAAAATCTAACATGAAACATGTGGCTTGAGCAGAAAACAATAGTTCTCTTCCAATGCTGGAGGCCAGAAGGCAGAGGCAGACATTGGCCAAGTTACATTCTTTTGGAATCTCTCATGGAGATTCTGCCCTATGCTCTCTTAGCTGCTGATAAGGACCACTGGTCCATAGGGCTCCCCAATTTTGTAGATACACCATCACTCCTACTTAACCCTCTATCTTCACAAGCATTTTCCTGGTGTCCTTGGATATACTACCACTCCCATTTCTTCCCCATCTTCATAAATAATACACTTCTGGTGACTCTGTGTTTCCACCTGGAGGTAGTAATGTTGAGTTCTGGCCAATGCTCCTCCTGTATAACATCATCTTAACTAACTCCATTTAAATTAGCTTAGTTCTGAATAAGATCTCATTCTGAGGTTCTGGGAACCAGGACTTAGGTAAACCTCTTGGAATACAACGCAACACATAGCCTGGGGTTGGTGGTGATCATAGGACCCAAAGCAAAGCTGTGCCGCAGATGACAAATGAGAAAACTCATGTCTATGTTGTCTCAGTTAGAATCTGAAGCTCTTGAGGTCTTCGAATACCCACTGAGAGATCAATTTGCCTACCACTGTGTATTCTTGGAAAGTCCTTGGCTTAGATGACTGTGGTCCTGGGTGTTTCTTGTCTTGTGGATACATCAACGGGAGAAAATAACAAACAAAAAATATATGGAGAAAAAGGGAAATGAGTAGAATGTACATGTTGACATGGCAGGTGCAGTACCTGTTCAGTCAAAACTTAGTATTGCAGTTAGATGTGTAAGACTCCAAAATATAGGGCATGATCTACACTTAAAATAAGATGGAGGAAATTCTCATTAAAAAAAAATCAGTATAAACATTTCAAAACCACACCATGTTGCAATATGAAACTCAAAGTAAGCTTGGAACTTTTGCTCTGTGTAGCTGTAGTTTTCTACAGTACTGCCCAGCCCCATGGATCCCACAACTGCTTATAAAATAATCACTCAGAAGCTCATATTAATTAAACTGCTTGGACAAACTCAGGCCTACCACTGTCTAGCTCTTACACTTAAACTCAGCTCATTTCTATTAATCTATACCTTGCCACATGGCTTGTGGCTTACTGGTAACTTACATCTTCCTACTCATTGCAGTGGCTGGCAGAATCTCCTGACTCAGCCTTCTTCCACCCAGCATTCTCCTCCCTCCTTGTCCTGCCTACATTATCCTTCCTACCTGGCTACTGCCCAATTGGTGTTTTATTTATCAATCCATCATAGTGACATATATTCACAGCATACAGGACATCCTACAGCACTTCTTCCCCTTTTTTGTTTTTACAAAAAGGAAGATTTTAACTTTAACATAGTAAAATTGCATATAACAAAACAATTATCAAGCAAGAACTACAGTTACAATATCTAGTCTATTTATAATATCTAGTCTATTTGTATTTGGCAAAATTAAAGATTATCTATCCTATATTTGTGAGTTTAAGGTTTTATATCTAACTTATCTTTTATCATAACTAAGGAAATTATAACTATCTAATCTTCAACTACATCAAAGACCACAGAAGGATATAACATTTCCTAAGAAATGGGAGAAGGATGCAAGCAACTTTTGGGAGTCTTACAAGAGTAGACAGAGACAGCTGGCAGCCTGGATAGCCATCCAAAGTTCCTCTGTAAAGTTGGGGCATCTGTCTTTGCCCACAGGCCTAGAGTCTCTCAGTCACTTTTTTTGTGTGTACTATAGAATGTTTGGCAATTTCCTCTACAAAGCAGAAACCTAAAGGACCATTTTGCCAAGCAAAGTTCAGTGGTCACCTTCCTATGGGTCCTGCATGTCCAGTCAATCACGCAGTCCAGGCAAGAACAGTTTCTTGCCCAAATGGCTATTTTTGCCAAGAAGAAGATAAATACCACATAGAGTGTCTTCAATGCCTATCCTCTTCTCTGAAGCAGCTATGTGATAGCCTAACAGCTTGAAATCTCAATAATGCTGGAGAGTGGGCTTCTACCATAGCAGCTCCACTGTTAAAATTGTAGCAGCTCCATGTGACCCACATCTAACAGGAGCCCTGCCTCTTCTTTCCTGTGCAATGTACATGCTAGGCCTTCAGTTTTTACCTGCAAGTCTATGTGCACAGTATGAACCATATTGTTGTCTAGTTAATATAAATTGAATATTGTGCTGGGCAAGAAGATCTCATCATGATTCACTAATCCATGCTCAGAAGGAGCCTTTATGTAAAGCAGTTCTGTGGAATAATCTCCTTGTACACTGTAAAGATTTGTCACTCAATTGGTTTTACAAAAACCTGATTGGCCAGTAGCCAGGTAGGAAGTATAGGTGGGTGTAGCAGGAATCTTAAATGGCCTAATTAATAAAATCAAACCTGAGCCAGGTATTGGGATGAATGCTGGAAGATCAGAGAAACAGAACAAGCCACAGCTATCTCACCTTGCCAATTCCTCAGCTGATCCTGTTTCCTCAGACTGGAAGAAGCCTCTGAGTTCTCATCCAAATGGGTCTCAGCTGAACTGCTGCTCAAAAGCCTGATAGCTTAACCAGCCAAATGCTTCTAGTTCCTGGTCTTCAGGCCTTATATACCTTTCTGCTTTATACCATCACTCCCTGGGATTAAAGGCTTCCTTTCTGGGATTAAAGGCCTAAGTCACCATGCTTGGCTGTATCCTTTAACAGATGGATTTCTGCCTCTGGAATGCTAGGATTAAAGGCATGTGCTATCACTGTGTAGCATGAATCTTAAAAGTCTTATTAATAAAATCAAACCTGAGGCCAGCTATTGGGGTGAATGCTGGAAGATCAGAGAAGCAGAACAGATCACAGCTACCTCACCTCACCAGTTTCTCAGCTGGTCTTATTTCCTCAGACTGGAAGCTTCTGAGTCCTCATCCACATGAATCTCAGCTGAATAGTGCTGCTCAAAAGCCTGAATGCTTAACCAGCCAAATGCTTCTAGTTTCTGGTCTTCATGATTTATATATCTTTCTACTTTCTGCGGGCACTCCCTGAGATTAAAGGCTGGATTTCTGGGATTAAAGGCGTGTGTCACCATGCCTGGCTATTTCTAATGTGGCCTTGAACTCAGAGATCCAGAGGTATTTCTGTCTCTGAAATGCTAGGATTAAAGGCGTGTGCTACCACTGCCTATCCTCATGTTTAATATTGTGGCCATCCTGCTCTCTGATCCCAGATAAGTTTATTTCAGGAAACACACAATATTTCAGAGAACACAATACCACCACATTTCCCCTGTTTTTGTCTAAAATTTAAAAAAGCTCATAACAAATACAAGAAAAATCATATCCAATAAGTATATACAATATACACAGTCAAGATTACATTAACAATGTCTAGTCCATTAACATTTGACATATTCAGGCAAAAAACACCATTATATATAACAATGTCTAGTCCATTAACATTTGATAAACTCAAACAAAAAATTTTCATTACTTATTCAATGTAAAACAAGTAGTTCCTTTTTAAAAGTTGATTCAAAAATTGATCTTATTTTTATCATATTCATATTCTCTTTTTTCTTTTCATAAAAGTTTCAATAATCTACCTTTTGTCATTTTTATATCTTACTCTTTTTCTTTTTACAGTAGATTCAGTGATCTACCCATTTATCCTATTAGTCTTTATCTTTTTTTCAGGGTAGATTCAGTGATCTACCTCATATCTATATTCTCCTTTTTCTTTTTTAAACCTCAACTCTATTTTTGGGTTAATTGTCAAGTCCTGTATCATTTGTCCAGCTGCTGCATAATGAGAAAGTGCAGGACTTGTTTCAAGTCCTTGTTCAGGTAGTCTGTCAGGTTGGATCATCTCAGCTAGCCATCTCAAAATTGTCCTGAGTAGTTTGTAGTCCAAAGTCATTCTTTCTGTGGTGTTAATCAGCTTAGTGGCTTTACCATAGTCCTTGTGGAATCATCATTGTAGGATCTTGTCATCCTTTTGAAGATTTCAAAGTTGCTGTTAGGCATGGTCATGGTTCCCTGCAGCCTTTGTTGTTGTTGTTGTTGTTGTTGTTGTTTTGTTTGTTTGGTTGGTTTTTTTTGTACCTCCTCTGTGGTTTGGAGTAATCACAGTCTGATAAATGTCTGTCTCTCGGAACCATGAAAATTCTTCCCTGGAAGAGAACATCTTCACAGCAATTTCTCCCCACCATTTATCTTGCCAAACTTTTCCTTGTAACCACCAAGATGGTCCTGGCAATTCTTCTCTGAACAAGCAGCAGTAAACCCTTTGTCCCAGGCAGCAGCATCACCGTAGTCATCAACAGGATGAGAAGAAGCCAGGAATTCAGAGCAGCAGCCGCTACCTCCATGGTCCCACCGCTGTTTGTGGCTCAGCCCCTGTGGAAGCTTCTCCTTAGGAAGCCTCCTAGGCCTGCCTCAACTCAGGATCCTCCTGCCTCTGCTTCCTTCATTAAATCCAACCAGCATGTGCCACCACAACTGGCTTTTTCTGAACTCAAAGCAGTTCCCCATTGAAATCCTGAATAAGTATCAATAGTATGGTGTACATATTTCAATTTTCCAAATTCACAAAGTGAAACACATCCATCTGCCAGATTTCATTCCTCTGAGTGCCCTTTGGGTTACATCCCACAAGGCCACAAGCAAGAGACTTTTTAGAGAATTTGTACCACAAATGTTGGGTGCCTATCCTCTATGTTTAATATTGTGGCTGTTCTGTCTCTGACCCAAGATAAGTTTATTAGGGTGCACAATATTTCGGGGAACACAATACCACCACAGGTGGGGCAACCAAACTAAGAGTGCTGGGAATAGGAAGGGTGGAATCAGAGTCACCAGCCAGATGCAGAGAAAGCAAGAAGAGAATATCATACTGAGAAAAGGTGGCTAAACATAGATAAGAATTATGGTTTAATTTAAGTGTAAGAGCTAGTTAGTAATAAGCCTGAGCTACTGGCCGAATATTTATAATTAATATAAGCCTCTGAGTGGTTATTTGGGAATTGGCAGGCTGGAAAGAACTACCATTTACAAAGTAGCACATGGAATTAGGAACTCCTCAGCTGTAAAGGTGGAGCCAATTGGAGTCAACTTCCCTGTCATGATATGTGCAGCAGAAAATAACTACTAATCAGTTAAGGGGAAATGTATACATTAAAGCAACCAATTGTTCTACACAGTCATGCAGGAAGTTGGCACTTAGCTTGAGCAGAGAAGAGAAAAGAGGCATCTGCTAATTATGCCACACCAAAGCAAAGCCAGAGTGATTGGACAAAAGAAGCACCATGCTAGGAATGCTGGCTTCTCAATCCGTCCCATGTGATCTGGCTCTTCAAGGATGGACACTTTGCCTCATGCTCAGGCAGACTGGCTTAGCTGTCACTGTTGACAGCTCTGTCAATCACTGCAGCAGAGTTTGTGATAGAGATAGTAAACTACAGACCTGGCTCTGAAGACTCTACCTAGTATGATCATAAAACCAAAATGATCATTTTTAATACTTGCCAGTTCATTGGAACCTCAATAAACAGTTCCTAGTTTGTTACCACCAAACTATTAATCATGCAATAGAAGTTATATTATTGAAAAGCAGCAGTGGAGGTAGTGAAAGTGGTGGTGAAGGAGGGAAAGTAGTTATGACAGTGGACAAGTGCTGGTAGAAGTGGTGGTGATGGTGATGGATACAATAGTGGTGGGAGGTGGTGAGGTTGGTGATGGTTGTGGTAGGAAAGATAGTGTGGTGTTAGTAGTGGATACAGAGGTGACAATGGTGATGGTGGAGGTAGTAGAAGGAGGGGTGGTAGAATTGGTGGTGATAATGATAATGGTGGTGGTGGTGATGGAGATGATGGTGGTGGTTGTGATGATGGTAGTGATTGTAATGGTAGTGGTGATTGTGATGAGAGTTGGTTATAATGGTGGTGGTGATGGTGATGAAGGCAGTGATAGAAGTTGTTGGGATGAACTGGTGAGGGTGATGATCAGAGTTTTTAGAAGTGGTGGTAGGAGAGATGGCAGCTGATCATGCCAGATGTTCTGGTTCTAGGAACTAAGATCATCACCATACCTTAATAATAGCCATCGTCACAAAATTGCATAGAGACATCTATCTATTTATGTATGCATTTATGTATTTATATATGTATGTATGTATCTATCTATATATCTATTTATTTATTTATTGTTTCTCAAGACAGGGTTTCTCTGTGTAGTTTTTGGTGCCTGTCCTTCATCTCACTCTGTAGACTAGGCTGGCCTTGACTCGCAGAGATCCGCCTGGCTCTGCCTCCTCAGTGCTTGGATTAAAGGCCTATGTCACCACCATCTGGTGCATAGAGACATTTATAACGTGTATTATTTTCCCAAATCTTCCTGGAATTGTCTTACTGCAAACATTGAAGGCCACAAGTGTCTTTGTTACAAATAGTACCTTGGGGCTTTTAACACTTCACCAGATATGTTTTGAAGGTGCTGTGTACTTGATCTTTGTTGAGTAATATTGACTGCTCAGGCTTCCTTGATGGGATGGCAGGAACACTCCTGGCCCTGGCCTTGACTCTCATGCATGCAGACTCTGGAAGCTCAGGGGGCTACTGCTCCAGAGATAATGTTGCCCAAGCTGGGATGTGAGCTGTTAGGGAAATTATTTTCCATCATTTACCCTGGCAAGCCATGCAGATGTGTCTTTTACCACAAGAGTGTGTTCTGGGTTTTGTTTTTAAAGAAGTTCACTCTTAGGTGATCCAACAGAAGACAGAAGGACCTATTTCAGGAAAGGCTTCACAGAATCAGGTAAACTAGGCTGGTCATCCTTGATTCAGGTGACCTTCAATTTATTTATTCATGTGTTATAAATTTGATTCATGGAAATTTATTCTCCAAAAAACAGCCATAGAGCCTCCAGATTTTGACACATTGTCTAGCACTAGTTAGGTGTTCATTGAAGCCCTATGAATCATTTAAAGAATATATTAAAAGTAAAAAACTTTGAAGTCCATGTGCCAAGCTCGCTCGCTCTCTCTCTCTCTCTCTCTCTCTCTCTCCCTCCCTCCCTCCCTCCCTCTCCCTCTCTCTGTCTGTCTCTCTCTCTCTTGTGTGTGTGTGTGTGTGTGTGTGTGTGTGTGTATGTATTAGTCAAGGATGATGCACATGTTTTTTAATATTTTGAACAGGATCTCATTAGTGCAGAATGGTCTGGAATTAACTGTGTACATGAGAATAACCTTGGATTCCTGATTCTTCTGGCTGATATTCACTTATAAATCCAAGTTGGAATTACAAAATCATTCTGAAAAATCCAGAATTAAAGCAGAGTTGGACAATATTAGAAGCATGCCATTCAGTAAAACCTGACTGGTGGCCAGGAGTATCCAGCCTTTCAACATGTTGACATGATGTCTCTACAAAGTTCACACCCAAGAACCACATAGTCCATTACGAAAAAAACAGCTCCAAATCTCATAATGTTTAATAAGGTTATGACTTTGAGTTGGTCTGCATTCATTGCTCTCCTCAGCTTCATGTGTGGGTCACAGGTTAGACATGCCTAAACCAACTAATAGGGAGTTTGGTACAACTGCTTTTCTGAAAAAGTTACATGCCTAAAATTACCTTAATTCCCAAAGATTTTTGTTGTGGACTCCCCTGGTGTAACACATTTTTTCCTCATCTAGTAGTGATATCAGGGTCTTCAATCTTGGCTACATGTTCATCCTCAACCTTGGCTACATGTTCAAGTTATCTTCATTTTCCTCTTTTTATAATCAACAAAATGACTCCAAATCACAATGAAAGATTCAAACCATCTTACCACATTGATTCTTACATCCTTCCCCACATTTGAGATAAAGCTCATTATTGAGCCTTTATTATCTATTTTAGTCTATCTATTTTTGGTGATATATTGTGTACCCCAATAAAACTCATCTGGGGATCAAAGGACAAAGCCAGCCACTAGATTAGACACAGAGGTCAGACAGTGATGGTACATATCCTTAATCCTATCATTTGGGAGGAAGAGATCCATCTGGATCTTTGTGAGTTCAAGGCCACACTTCGAACAGATTCAGGCAGTGGTGGTGCCACATGTCTTTAATCCCAGCACTTGAGATCTTGTGCCTTTGCTTGGAAAGTACACACACCTTTAATCCCAGGAAGTGACATGTGTGGGTGGAGAACGGTATATAAGGCCTGAGGAAACAGGAACTAGGCAGCAATTCAACTGAGACCCTCAGGGGTGAGGACTCAGAGGCTTTTAGTTTGAGGATTCATGGGAACAGGATTGGTTGAGGAGTTGGCAAGGTGAGGTTGGCTGTGACTTGTTCTTTTTCTCTGATCTTTCAGCTTTTGCCCCAATATCTGGCTTTGGATTTTTTTTTGCTAATAATACTATTTAGCAATTCATGTTACATTATAGTTCCATGAGTCACCCTCTGCTAAAGAGCATAGACCTTGCCCTCCCAACCTTTTAAAACTTTGCTTTATGAATCCCAATCAACACGCAGTGGACCTCCTTCCCTACCCCAACTCTTCAATTAATATTCTCTCAAAATTAATTATCACTGCTGATGTTACAGTTTTAAAATGTTAATTTGGTTTTAAACAACAACAAAATTAAAATAAATTAAAAACACAGTTTGATATTTTTGAACGTCTTGGTAATTGGCCCGCAGGACCACCTAGGACACATGAGACTGCTGGTAGCCACTTTGGACACTTCTCTGTTCCTCTGCTAGGGAACACTTATCTGTTCCTCTGCTAATGTGCATTCTGGCAGAGTAGAAAGGATTAAATGGGACTTGTATGTGTTAAGTTAGTTTCATTTATTTCTTACAATGTTTTTTCTAACTCTTCTTTGCTGGATTGCAAAGATTGTCAGCTTACTTCTTCATCGCTAAGAATCTGACCTGTGAAGAGCAGAACAAGGCTGAAAATGGAAGTTTAAAGACCCAACTTAATGGCCATTGATTAATCAGACACTATTAACAATTATTGAAGAGTGTTGGCTGGGTTAACTGGCTGTGTGATTTGGAGAGTGAATGATTGATCTTCCAGGCATAATTCATGCCCACCTGCTCACACATACTGGCATGTTTATATAAAGGAAAAACACAAAATGAATCCTTAAGTATGGCCCCTCACTCATTCTCTCATTCCGCTTGGTATTTTGCTCAGCTCAAAGCCTTGATTTCCCAGTATGTCTTCTGCTCCATTCAACAAAGTATGCTGTGATTTGAGTGTGACCAACTGGATGTATGAGGGCTGTCTGTTTGGAATTGAATGAGGAAGATAAGCTTGAGGACTTCTTAGCTTCTCTCCTTATTATTGTGGGTAAAGTTCAGGAGATGAGCAATGTGGGAAGCTCAAATTTGACAGTGAAGTGAGGCTGCTCTGAACAAGAAGTGTTTACCTTGTTTCAACCCCAGCTGCTTGTGTTTTACTGGGCTTTGAGGTATTGTGGGATAATCTTTTTGTGCCCTGTGGAGATGTGTCTCTGCAAAGGCACCTTCTGATTGATTTAATAAAGAACTGAACAGCCAATAGTTAGGCAGGAGAGCATAGGCAAGACTTAGGGCAGAGATAGGAGCTCTGGCAAAGTATGAGAGAGGCAGAAATTCACCAGCAAGAAGCAGAGCAAGTTGGATATGTGGTAGTGAGGAGAGGTAACAAGCCATGTTGCGGAACATAGATTAATATAAACAGGTTAGTTTAAGTTATAAGAGCTAGCCGGGAACTAACCTAAGCTAAGGCTAAGGTTCATAATTAATAAAAAGTCTCCATTTCATTATTTGGAAGCTGGAGGTCCAAAATAAAGTCTGACTACAGTTATGGTAAATGTATGAGGTCAAATCTTACTGCCATAGGAACCCTAGAGAACACAGGACAGCACAGATTCTGTTCCACCTTGCTTTACTTCTGTTCCCAACTGTCTTGAGATTAAATGGAAGGGTGTGTGTCTCTTGTAAGTCAGTCTTGTCCTTTCCTGCCCTCATCCCCCTCCATGTTCTCCTAGTCCTCCTCCTTCTCTTCTACATCCTCCTCCTCTTCTCTTCTACTTCTTCCCATAATCTTCCTCTTGATTATCTTCTCCTTCCTCCCCATCATCTTCCTCTTGATTATCTTCTACTTCCTTTACTTCATCTACTTTCTCCTTTTTTCTTTTCCTCTTCACATCTTCTTTTCTCTTCTTTTTCTTTCCTTTTCAACCTCATTCCTACATTTGAGCAATCTCTCTGTGTCTTGGTGGGAGGTAGAGAAATCCAAACATCAATTCTGCGTTTCCCCCATTCTTACAGAGTCCTTCCAACTGCTCACCTGTAATTGGAATTGGAATCATACAAAGTGGGAAAGGCCAGGATTCCTTCCCAAGGCAATGGTGATGACAACTTTTGAAGATGTTCAGTCTGTTAATGAAAATTATAGGAAGTCTCAGAAAGAGGGCAGTGGATACTCCTGCAGAGAATCCAGGATAGGAGGCTGTACTCTGGATAGAATACTTCCAGAAGACAAGGTGATTCTGTGACTAATAGCTCAAGAACATTTTATGGAAAGTAGACAGAGAAGGACAGAGCTGTACTGAGTGATGGAGTACCAGTTACTGTTACTGTGTGGCAAGGGGAAGAATGCTTGGTGTTGTTCTGTCTATGATGAACCTCTGTGGTGTTTGTCCAAAGTGAGACCAGTGTGAACAGTATGGCTTTGCAGTGATATCCATCAGGTTTGTGATGCCACTGAGACCAAGCTGTGCCTGTCAGGCCTGCTCCCTGTGTTTTGTCCTCTTCCACATGACTCAGTGCTGACAGAATCCACAGTGTGAGCTCTGACATGGCTCCTTGGTGTTCCGACACCACTTGTGTATTGTAACTCTGATTATGGGTTTTTTCCATCCAGGTCTTTCAGTGGGTTACTCGATACCCCACAGGTAATTTTTCCCTCCTTAAATCATCCAGAATAAACTAAGGTCTTAGCCTCTTAAAAGATTGTCTCAATAATTATAATATTTCTTTGACAACAGAAAGTTAAAATGCTATAAACTAGTAAAAGTGGAACACCACAGGCTGTTGTTGACTTCTGTTTTATTTTTTAAATGCATTTTGTTGTTCTAAAACTCTAGTGGTATGATTTTGGAAAACCACTTATCTTTGTATGAATGATGACCGTGGGAGCATCCTGAGAACCATTAAGCCTGAGCTGGTGAGTCTTGAATCTCCAAGGATGTCCTGTTACTCCATTGTGACCCTTAAGTAGGTTCTACACCTCAGACAGGAAATAGGTGTCATTCTGAAACGTAGCAGGTTTTCAATAGGGAACACTTCTAGCTTTCTATGACAAGACAAATTCATAGCCAGGTATGGTGGTACCTATCTGGAATCCCTGCATTTGGGAGCCTGAGACAGGAATATTATGTGCTTGAAGCCAGCCTGGGCTATAGCTCAACTACCAGATTGGCTGAAACACTATATAAGAAACAAGCTAAACCCACCACCAATGAAGCAGTTCATGCAAAACTAAAAATTGGGAATATAAACCAGTATTCCACCATGGGTAAACCTGGGTCAGGATGTGATTTGGAATAACTGTCAGGGGAGAAAAGAATTCATAGGCCATCGAGTGTGCCTAGAACCTGAGAGAAAATCATATGTGAAGATAGGGTGTCCAAAGGTCCAGGCTATGGGCTTCTTGGAAAAGAATAAAGCAAACATAGACAAAAGGACCTAAAGCTAGAAGAAAGATTACTTGGATTCAGACAGATGAGTCTCTTTTTTTATCTGGGACATGCAGAGGTCCTGAAGGACCAGATACAGGAGCTCCCATGGAGGGAAATGGACTCTTGGGCAGCCTCATTTTACAAATGGGAAAAGAGACTCAGTAGACCAAATCACATGTTCATCACCCCACAACGACTTTGAAGAAACAGTGACTGAGTTGGATGAATTAGGGGAACATTTCCTTCATTTGACCTTCAAATCTTGCTTTGAAGAATGGAGGCAGATGGGAGCTTGTGGCCCACAAACAGTGAACTGATTGGATACCTCTGGGTAATGTATGCAGAGAAAATATGTCTGCTTGGTGTGTGCCAAGTTCATTTGTACCCTGGATCACCAGACATGGAGTGAGGTCAATGAGTGTGAAGGACACAAAGCTTGGCTCAGGGCTAAAGTACAAATTCTCAGAAACAGAATATTTTCCAGTTTTTAAGTTCCATTCACAATGCAGTGAACACACTATAAAATTGGCTTTTCTGTCCACCGTCCCAGGTGAGCTAGCATCAGCCAAGAGTCTGAGGCATTCTTACTGAGAATGCTTTCTTTAGAAAGACTCTGAACAAAGAACAACCTCCACTCAGCTTTTCAACCAGCCAGCATAGAAATACATGGAACTGGCCAGGTTAATATCCACCTTCTGCCTGTCTTCATTACTTCCTTAAAGTAGTATATAGCATTATGGTATGTCACCAACAATACTTTTGGCAAACATGCTCACCACTTACATAGGGTTTGCTTACTATGGGAAGTGGATTCTAATTAACTCAAACCATCATCAAATGGACTCCTGAGGAAGGTGGTATTATTATACCTGACTTATGGATGAGGAAACTGGGGTGTAGAGATGCTAAACTCTTCCCCATTGTTCACACAGGTATCCAGGAGGCTGACCCAGGCACCTACACCACACATTCTGGCTGCTAAGTACCTGCTTCCAAGTTTTTCTCTCTCTAAACACTACTTCTCCTTATCTGTGACACCTCAGAAATAAACCTGGCAACTGTGAAGACAATTTTCTGTCTTAATAACCCACCTTGACTCAGCTTCTCATTCCTGGGATGGGTACAACACCGTGGTGATTATCTAATCCATCTGGGGACGTGGATGCACGCTCAGTTTTTACAGAACACTTGGTGAGCCATTAAATAATTAATAAATAATTAAATAAAAAGACACATTCTCAGCTTTGGTCATCGCTGATGGCAGTGGATGCTGCCTTTTTCTCCTGAAATTTCAATATTTTGGTTCTGTGATATTTCTGTAGCTCCATTTATCTGGTTCATTCATGGGAAAGAAATTAAAAAAAAAAAAAAAAACAGTAGCATAAAGTCTCCCACCTATGTTGTCAGCCATTGGTAATGAACTTCCTTAATCAGATGTAACACTCCTATGATTAATTATCTTTATTTAGTACACTTAAGGGGAAAAAGAACCAAATGGAAATATTAAAGTTGTAGGAAACACAAACTAATTTGATAATATCGCCAATACGATCGAGTGAATGAACACATGCCACTTCCCTTGAAATAGTTTTTCATGTCAGAATTGTGTCTTTGCTAAAGGCTGTGTTTTTCTTCATACACTCTGTGTGGATATAATGGGGAAATGTTAGCTTTGTGTCCTTTTGGGGTCCATTAGGAATTATGGGCCTTAGAAATCTACAAACCAAAGGCTGACTAAAATCAGGGCTAAGAATTTAATGAATCCAAAGAAAATGGCAAATTACTTGTAAAATATAACATGGGCACAGAAATTATCATACCATACTTTAGAAGATCATCACCCCCAAAGGAGTGAGGGGCTCGGCCCAATTGGCTGTCATCTCTAATGACCTGAGCCACCAATCGCTGTCCACCTCAAGGCCTTCCAGTGTTTTTCAGGAAGCTCTTGCCTTTGCTGCTCACCAAAGTAAGAGCCAAGCCATAACTACCCCCTGAGAGAATTGGCACTGGCAGGCATGGGGATCACTGAGCCCCAAGTGCATGGTGTTTGTGGGGCTTTCTGCAGCCCGGACCTGGGATCAGGAGGCCAGAAGAGGAGGGCTGTCTGCTGGTGGAGGGGAAGGTGTTTGCCCAGGGTCAGTTAAAAAAGAAAGCAGACCTTAGCCATTCTGACAGGTGTAAGGTGGTATCTCAGAGTCGTTTTGATTTGCATTTCCCGGATAATTAGGAATGTTGAGCAATTCCTTAAATGTCTTTCAGCCATTTGAACTTCCTCTGCTGAGAATTCTCTGTTTAGTTCTATAGCCCATTTCTTAATTGGACTGTTT
>NC_050445.1:159980720-159998220 GCF_903995425.1 Onychomys torridus
ATGGCTTCAACAAACTAATATCCAATGGCTTCCACTAGGAAATAGTGTTTGTTACTCAGATTCAATATCACAAGGGTCAAATGATGATACAGATATAGTAATGCCAACATGATCCACTGACAAAAGCTGATCAAATTCATGTGGAGTCACAGAAGATTCTAACAATGGCTCAGCAGGCATCCAGACCATGGGTTCTGATCATGATACTGGAAAGTACTGCAAAAGAAAAAAAGAAACAATGAATCCTTGTTAAGGAAAGTGAGACAAACCCAAAGTTGGGCTGACTGAGGCCTTTTGAATCTGCAAATAACAAATCAACTGATAGGACAAAAGATGTTGCTTGTACATAATTTGTCCCCAAACAGGGCACATAAAAAGTCTTAGGAACTAAGGAATAGATGAGAAGGCATCAACAAGAGAAGGACTCACAGGCATTTTAGGGTCTCCTCTCAACAGGACTCCCAGAGAACACTGCTCCAGTGCCTGGGAAATCCAAGATCTCTGACTCATGAGGCAATGGAGACTCATTCAGTCTAATTCAAGCAAAGATTAGGTTGGTTTGAGAGTAGAAATTTCACAGACACCAAGGGCATGAAATAGTAGTAACAGCAGGCATCTCAGGAATGAGACTGGGTAACCACCAGCCATTGAACATGAAGATAGCCTCTGCCTCCTTACCACACATCTGCTTCACTCCTTTCTGCTCAATTGTTCCAGCTGAGGCTAGAGCACTGTCCCTGCACTGCCACCAGCCTCTCCTTTGCTCCTACACATTGGTCACATCACAGCCAGTTGCCTCATCTGTGGCAGGGTCCTGTGTTGTTGTTGCCTTTGGGGAAGGGGACAACACAGACTCTGGGAGAATGTAGAAACAACAAGCTCACTTTATTCAGGAAGAGGCAAGCCTTGTATACCCTCCCCCCATCCTGGGGGATGGTCTGATGAATATGCGTCTGCTGGCGTGACATGGCTGCCTCTCATTGGTCCAGGTTATCTCCAGATCATGTCTCAGCTGCTGTTGCTAAGGCCCTTAGGCAGACCCAGGTTGGCTCTCAGAAAGTATCTTTGTTACTGGTTTGGGCCGGTGGTCCTTAAGCCTGTTAGGGATGAGTCATCCCACACTCATCTTTAGCTCTTCCGTCCCCAAGAGCAGCACTTGACTTAGTCCATCTTCTAGAATCTACTCTCACTCAGTAACTCTGACTCTCCCCTGTGGTAATATTCTGTATATGCTCTAACAAGTAAAGCTTGCCTGAAGATCAGAGGGCAAAGCCAACCACTAGTTAGCCATAGAGGCCAGGCATTGGTAGCACACACCTTTAATACCAGCACTGGGGAGGTGGAGACAGGAAGTGATACGGCTGGACAGAGAAAAGGAATATAAGGGGAGGAGATAGGCGCTCCCCTTCCAGGCTGAGGAGCTGTTGAGGTAAGAGATAGCTATGGCTTGCTCCTTTGTCTGTCTGATCTTTCAGCATTTACCCTGAAATCTGGCTCTGGGTTTTTATTATTAAGACCAATTAGGATTTGCGCTACATCTCCCATCCTTCTTGTCCTGTGTAGATGTCACTTCCTCCAAGAAGCTTCCCTTGTCCCACCCTCTCCCCAGGCCAGGCTGGAGGCCCACAGCACCAAGGCTTTAGCATACCGCTCTGTGTCTGCCCTGTCCTCTCACTAAAACAAGAGCTCCCAGAGGCAGGGCCATGCCTCTGCATGATCATTACCCTGCACCCAGCTCTTTAAATAAATGTACTCAAATCCAAGGGGGTTTAGTAACCAGCCTTTTATTAAACATCTTAAACAGTGGAAATGCTTCACACATGTACTTCATGCTTATATAAGAATGTCCACCTTTCTGTGCCTGAGCTTACCCATCCTCCAGTACTTGGCTGGGATTACATCCTTGGATAACTCCTTAGCACCTAGTGAGATCAGCTAGTAAAAATGTAGTCCCTTCTGCAACCCACAGAAATGTTATATATAAGAAGTTACATCAGTTTTCTTTTGTTTTGCTCTGAATATTAATATGGCTTAAAGGATGACTTTTATTACCCCAGATAAATATATATTTAAAACACCATTATGACTCTGAAATTTCTGATATAGCATCAATATTTAGTACCTTAGGATCAGACATAGATTCAAAAGATAAAACAGTAAGTTTCTAGACAGTTAAGCAATGAGAAAACATGATGAGCACTTCTAAACTACATCATTGGTTCATTTCTTACCTATTATCAAGTTCTGTACTATACTTAGACCTCAGACCAATATTGTTCCTTCTTCTAACCTCTTTCCCCTAGTTTTTATAAACAATGACTCATTGACTCATATACTTGGCACCAAGCACAGGCTTCCAGATTCAAACTCAGATGCGAATCAAAAGATGCCAACAAGACTTCATCAGTTCTGTAGAGTGGGAGACAGTCTAAGCGGTCTCTGATTGTCTCAAGGTCATGTCTAGCACATAGCAGGCACCTTTGAGGCTCTGACCTCTGTGTTTCAATCTACTGCCCTCCCTGGTACCATTCCAGCTCTGTGACCATAAGGAGATAGACCCAAGAATGTGCTGAGTTTGGTATTGACTCAAGGAATCACCTCTCTAGACTGGGCTGTTGGTTCAACTCAGCTGAACATGAGCTTCACATGACTGACTTGAGTTGACAGATGTTTACAGAGCCTAGGACCCCTGATAGTACAGCCCTCAGATGATCACATTACAGAGCATTTGTGTTAGAACTACAGTCAGCAAGGAACAAACTTTTAAATTAAAGGCTTTGCATGGTACTCACTAGAGCCTGGCATTTTTGTCATTATAAAAATGATTTTTACCATTATGTTCCAATTTTTTCAAGAAAAGGATTGTTCCCTTGGCTTTTATCAGGTTTTTAGCAATTGAAGATTTTAATAGAAACATAATATATGGAATCATGCCATTTTCTTCAAGAGGTAAAAAGCCAATTATATTCAATCAGGATTTTCCAGCTAGATGAAGGAAGGATGGTGAAGGAGAGCACTGGAGTTTAGTGAAGTGAGTAAACATCCTATTGGAAATGGATTTACAGACATGAAATCATTCATTCAATACATATTTGCTGTGGGGCTTCCTCTGCTAGGGACACAGAAGGCCTGACATAAACCTCAAGGCCTCACATCAAGGCAGATAAATAACATCCAGGGCAATGAGACAGAAGAAAATGCATGTTTCCTGAGCTTCAGATACAATTAAGACATCCAGTCAACAAGTCCTAGGAGCAACAAAGAAACAGCTGTTGCCAAGGAAGAGGCAAAGTGGAAGAAACACTTGAAAAGCTTTGGGACAAATGGAGCTTGGTAGAAAATGAGGTGTTCAGATGGATGGTGCCTATTATAAAAGAGGAAGAGCAAGGGAGGTGTCACTATCAGAGACCAGATCAGTGAGGTCAAGATCACAATAGTGCCCCGCCCAAAGCAGTCACCCAACCCTCATTTTAGAGCTGCAGGCTTGACTAGACACAGATGAAGGAGACAATGTAGTCAGCACGACTGCCAAGTATTTTAGCCTGGACAAGTCATAAGACAGTTGTTCTAGTTTCTTACTGTTGCTACAAGAAAGACCACAACCAAGAGCAACTTGGGGAGAAAGGGGTTTATTTCATCTTATGCTTCCCAGTCATTAATGCATCATGGAGCAAAGTTAAGGCAGGAACTAGAAGTAGAAACCATGGAGAAATGCTGCCCACTGGCTTACTCAGGTAGCTTTTTATACAACCCAGGCCCACTTGCCCAGGAATGGCACCACAAACAGAGATCTGGACCCTCTGACATCAATTAACATTTTTTAAAAACTGCCTCACAGACATGGCTATAGGCCAATCTGATTGAGGCAAGCTTTCAGTCAGGTGACTCTAGCTTTGTGTCAATTTGACAGTGAAAGTTAACTGTGACACCCACTGAGCCCTGAGGGTGTCTGCAGGTGGAAGTTGTCCAGTGAAGGTATGTGTCTTCACAGGCCACCAGTTCATAATCCCCCTTTCATTTTTTCACTCTAATCAAAACACAATGACCCCTTTAACCTTTAACTTTTAATTACAGCTTTCTACACAACTTGAAGACAGAAACATTTACAATCCTGTGTCATGCACATTCCATTCACTCCAGGTTGGAAAAGTTATTGATCAGCCACAGAAATGCTGACTACTTGAGACAAAATAGAAAATGTGAGCGAATAAATGATTCTGGCCACTAGCATATCCCAAACAACTACCCTCAGTTAGTAATGGATCCCTTGTAGTTTAACAAGGCAACTGATAAAAACTGAGAAGTCAAGTTTTAAAAGCCATCCAAGGTTTGCTGTGCTGCAGGTCTTTCTAGGCAGGGTACCAGCTACTGGTTTGTATAGCATCCTCCTACAAGCCGTGGGCAAGGAGCTCAGCACAGTCACAGGAGCCAAAAAGATGCTGGACTAACAGGTTCAAAGGAACAATCTTTTCTTAAAAACACTAAAAGTGAAACTACCACATGACCCACCTAAAAAGCAAGGAGACAAGTAGTCAACAGCCAAGACATGGCATCAGCCACGGTGATTGTTGAAAGATTCTTTAAAAATTATGATAGATTGGGCTGGAGATGACTCGGCAGTTAAGAGCACTGGCTGCTCTTCCAAGGACCTAGGTTTGATTCCTAGCACCCACATGGCAGCTCACAACCATCTGTAACTCCAGTTCCAGAGGATCTGACATCTTCTTCTGGCACTGCCATTTGTAGCAGCACAGGTGGAACTGGAAGGCACTGTGTTTGATGAAGAAGTCAAGCACAGACAGACAATACTGTAATGTGCTCTCACTTGTACACAGGGGAAAGCTGATCTCCTAAAGTGTGAAGTAGGACAGCAGGCACTAGAGAACAGTTAGCAGGTTTAGGGAGACACTTGGAAGGAATAATAACTTCTAAAGTGTCCAGTAGCTGTAACTGACAACCATTAATTATATATCTAAAAATAGCTAGTGAAGATGATTTTTAGTATTCCCAATACAAAGAAATGACTGACATTTGGGGTGATGGATATGTCAGTTACCTTGATCTGATCGCTACATAATGTTTACATATATTAAAATGTCACACTGCACCCATACATATGTGCAATTACATTGTGCCAATGAAAACACAGAAGCAAATGGGGCACAGAATTTATAAACCCTTCAAAAGCACTCAAGCCCCAGAGAAACAAAACTGACATCTAAAATGATGAGCCTGTGATAGCAAAACAAGAAAGACAGAGCTAAAGAACATAGCTAGTGACAAAGAGAAAAATCTACTGGGGAGGAGTGGAGAAACAAGAAATAATAGACTAACATGCTCCAGAGGACATATAATCAAGCAAAACACAACTCCTACCTCGGGAATAAATTAAAGACAATTTTATGGACTGTCAAGGTATCAAATTCTAATACAGATATGTTAAAGGAGTGTGGAAAGCTCTTGTGGGATATCTGATCACACCGTGTGAAGATGTGTCTCTGTTCTTCCTTGCTGACTAAGGCACCTTCTGATTGGCTTAATAAAGAGCTAAGTGGCCAATAGCTAGGCAGGAGAGGATAGGCAGAACTCCAGGGCAGAGATGTGGTAGAAGCATCCCACTTAGGGCTGTTACAGATTAGATGAGGTAAAATATGCTTCATATAGGGGGAAAAATGTAAAACTCACTACATGCCAGGACTTGTTCCTAAGTTGCAACTTCCTTGACCTGGTGACATGGTTAATGACAGGGTGACCCATGGCAACAACGCTAGCTAAACCTATTAAGTCTAGAGGGAGCAGAAATTAACCATATTCCTCTGACTAAATTACTAGTATGGTTCACTGAGAAATTTCTGAATTCACCAGAAAGAGCCTAATCTGGATTTATTGTTGGCACTCTGACATAAATGACCATGTGTGACTTTATGTAAGTCAGTTAATATCTCTGGCCTCATTTTCTCATACATAAAGTTGTAAGAGTGCTTGTGTTTCTGCTAATTAAGTCTGGCTGCCATTCCTTCTGTGACTTTCAAACTGGTTCCCAGAATGAAACTGCTGCTATTCCCAGGTGCCTCACATATCCCTGCTGTGATAACAGGAGACATGTTCTCATGCACAACACTTTCTTTGTAAGTATCATGCTGGGATAAGAGTTGGCTGTGAAACAAGAGATTGAAGGCTAGTCAGAGCCTAAGTGGAGAGATCTCTGTGGTGCCTTCTCTGGTTAGACAGCTTCCTACCTTCAGAAACTGCCTTTGAATATCAAAGAGACACAGATATCAAGGGCTGTCCCCAGCTTCTCTAGAACTGAGTTTTCCATGCTGTGTTTCTTTCTTCCATCCAGGGAACCCAGGCCCCAAAGCTCTTTGTTCCATTAAACTGTAATCTGCCCTAACGTGGGCTGTGTCTTTGCTTCTTCAGCCAGTGGAGGGTGTGTGTGTGTGTGTGTGTGTGTGTGTGTGTGTGTGTGTGTGTGTGTGTGTGAAAAGGAAAAAGGATTTCAGGATTTTATTCTTTTTCAAATAACTCTGGATTCAAATTCTTTTTGTTAAAATACACAATTTTAAAATTCTCTTTTCCTGACTAAAAGAATAAGGAGAACTCGTGTTTTTATTAATGCTATAGGAAAACTTTTCTATAAAGCTCTTTACAATGTATAGGCATTCTGTAAGATAGTAACAACTTTTTCATCAAAGTATTGGTTTCCAGAATCAATATTTAGGCAAAAATGATCAAGTATTTATTTATTCAATGAAGAACTCAGACTCTAATGAAATGTCTTTGTTTAAAAAGCCAGGAATTAAGGTGGGGGAGACTGGGCTGGCACTACAGCTCAGAGGGAAAGTGCTTGCCTAGCATATGCAAGTGCCTATGGTTTAAAGAAATGTAGAGAAATAATTCCTTCCACATAGTTCTCCCTGTCCTCTTGCTCTCTCTCACTGTGGACAGTGTAACTCTTCTTCTTGATTTATTACTGGGTGGTAAGAAAAAAATAGATAGAAGGTGAGAGAAATAGCCGGAGTGGAAAGAAAATGTTACATTTGGGGCAGAAATGAAGCTATCACAAATTCATTTTAGTAAATGCTTAACTGCATGTCTTGTGATGTGTCAGACACACACTCACCTTCTGTGTCAAATGAATAAAAACATAATTTTGGTCTTTTGGAGGCTCAAGACATTTGGAAGAGATGAATAAATGCATTTTCAGTACAAAGGGGGTGATTATACCAAAGGCACCAGGGGAAAGTTAAGATCAGGGGGCTCTCACACCAGGCCCTGCTCTCTGTACTTCCAGTTACCTTCAGGAAGGTATCTGCTGTGCTAAAACTCCAGTTTCTCTGCTGGGGATGTGGCTCATCTGATAGAGCATTTGCCTATCATGCTAGAAGCCCTGGGTTCCACCATCACACAAACTGGATGAGATGGAAACGGCCTGTAGCCCCAGTACACATGAGGAGGGAATAGAAGTTCAAGGTCATTACAGGCTACATGAGACCCTGCCTTCAAAACCCAAAAGTAGTGATAAACGAACAAAAAAATGTCGTTCTATGCAAATGTAAATAAAGACATCTACCTGCAAGAGTTTCTTCCCTCGCTGTTTTTGATAATGAAATGTGATATGAAACTGTGAGCAAAATAAACCTAAGTTGCTTTGGTCATGGTGTTTCATCACAGCAATAATAACCCTAAGAAAGACAAGTAGGGAGGCTGACCTTCCTTTTGAAGACAGTAGGGAGCCAAGGGCATTCAGGCAGGTAGGCAGCAGGATTGGATTCCTAGCAAAGCAGCATTCCCAGCACATAACATCTGTAAGGTGCTACTCTAGGGCCCTGGCAGGAGCACCCCCACAGTACATAGTAAGGTGTGTAGCGACAACTCCACCAACTAGGCAACAGCATCAGTTACAGGAGCCAGAACAAGTAATAGGTGAAGTACTTTAGAAAAATCTGAGTAGCAGACAGAGAACTTTTAGAATTATTGAGGAGACCTAGAGGCAAGAAGTGAAATCTCCTTGGTGATGGATAGGGGTGAGGAGAGCAGAGTGTCAGACATTAGATCAATATGAGCTGGAAATCAGGAATCCTCTGAGTGCATTTTAACCTTCAGTGACTGGCTACTGATGTATTACAATAAGAGCATTTTCTAAACATTCAATTTGCCAGAATATGACTCAGTCACATATTATATATATATATGTCAGGTATCACTCTGTAGTTTGGGAGATTTTATATTTTCTTCCCCAAGATCCTCATGAAGGTGGGGACCAGCAGGCCCAGACTCATATGCCAAAGAAGAATCAGGGAGGTGACATGGCCATAGGCAGAGAACGAGGAACCAGGATTTAATCTGTGCATTGAGTTTGGTGTTCCTTTAGCCACATGATCATAAATAACAATATTCCTTATATTTCTTCTTCTATCTCCATCTTCTAAATGCTAAGCTATCCATGCAAGTAACAGTGACACTTGAAGCATGTACTTATGCAGTTGCACAACATAAGTAAACTTAGCACAAAGATGAAAAACAGCCAGTGTTTTTGTAGTCAGGTTTCATGAGTTCCTAATTAGGATGAAGATCAAATAAACGACAGTCTGACAAGGGACTGTCTTGAAAAATGGAGGCTATACTATCATACAATTAGTAGGTAGCTAATGAGATTTTAACAGGCTTAGGAAGTCCCTAAGAATGGACTTTCCCATCATAATCAGAAACTCATAAAGCCAGCACTGAAACTGTGGTGCTCTAATGGCTGGTCCATAGAACAGAATCAGAGACATGACATCCTAAGCATCAGAAGGTCATGAACAGATAAATATCTAAGTCTTATAAAATCATTGTCTAGATGGAAGCTTTTTCTAAGACTCAATTGGGGCCTGTCAATCACCTGGTCAGGAAAATGCTGCCTGTTACAGAGACTTTAGAAATAAAGTCTATCAAAACTTCAGATCAGGACAATGGGCCCTCTGGTCATTGTTCACTCTCTGGCCCTTGAGAGTACTTTGATCTCCAGCGATCGGTGGCCACTGTTGACTCTCATCCCTTGAGAGTTTTCTACTTCACTCTGTAACAAACCTGTAATCTACACTCCACTCTGTGTACAT
Source organism: Onychomys torridus (assembly GCF_903995425.1). Classification (NCBI taxonomy): domain Eukaryota; kingdom Metazoa; phylum Chordata; class Mammalia; order Rodentia; family Cricetidae; genus Onychomys; species Onychomys torridus. The sequence goes on from NC_050445.1 coordinate 159,989,822, forward strand.
TGTGTGAACTATCTCAACAGAGACCACAGGACTAGGAAAATGAGGGGAGTCCACAGCAAGATCTCAGTGACACCATGCCAGTAGTAACAAATAACAATAAATGCTGACATTGATTCCCTAATCGATCTATTTATGTTGGTATATAAATCCTCAGTATAATTTCACAACACACATGCTATTATTATTGAAACGTTATAGAGGGAAAACTCAGGCACTGAATGGTCAGTAACTTGCCTGGGGTGGTAGCTAGAAACCGTGTAAGAGAATCAGATTTCAATAGGCCATCCTCAACCAGAACCCTCACTCTCACTCAAAGATCTCTGCTGCCTTTCTTGTGAAGTCCAACAAAATCTCAGACTTCACCCTACCAGGAGTATACCTGAGCTTCCAACACTTCTCTCAGAAATATGAATCTACTAATAATATGTTAGAACAACTCAGGATAATAGAGAATTACTGCTTAACTGGAAAGAAACAAAAGGATAGCTATAATTTCACTGCTATCATGAACAATCTAATGTCAGTGCTCAATTTGAATGGTAAACATTCCCTGTGGCAGACTCTGAAGAAGACATGAGAACAACCTGTGAGCCTATGAAGTCCAGTGAGTGAAAGACACACACTGTGGATACTTACAAAACAGCAGCCCAATGTGAATGCATGTTGAGGCTGCATGTGCTAAACACATGCAGTCCCTGCTGCTCTTCACAGCCACCATAGAAAGCTAAGCGCTACCGTTAATGGTAAACCTCCTGTTATAGAAGAGTAATGCAGCACGCAGTCAACCCACTTCCCCAGGGTTATGAGTGCAATGACTAGCAGGGCTGGAAGGAAACTGCACAGTCTGGTCCTGAGCCCACACTCAGTACTTGCTGTTTCTCCTAATTGTATGCTCGTAATAGGCAAATGGAAAGTAGAGGCCTTGCTGAAGCCAATTTCACCAATGATAGTGGGGTCCTAAGGCAGAGAAATGCAATGGCATTCTATTCCTGACTACCCTTTCCTCCCAAACCAAGAATTTTACCCAGAAGAATAAGGAGAAGAGCAGAGATGGTTCTTCCTTTCTATGGTGATATTTTATTTGTACTGAAATGTGATTTTATTTGTATGTTAATAAAGTTGCCTTGGGGTCAGAGCAAGCCATAGTAGAAGCTGGATGGTGGTGATGCATGCCTTTAATCCCAGCACTTGGGAGGCAGAGCTAGGCAGGATCTCTGTGTGTTCAAGGATACAGCCAGCATGGAGACACATGCCTTTAATGTCTGAATACCAACCATAGAAGGCCTAGAGGTCTGTACAGACAGGCAGTGATGAGGAGGTCATGTGGTTGGGTTTACAACCAATGAGAAGGCAGAACAGAAAGTCTATAAAAAGGAAAAACACACAGAAGTAGGTCTCTTGCTGAGGGAAGGACAGGAACAGCAGTGAAGGGTAAGGTTTATAGCTCTTAACTATTGCTCTGACCTCTTGGCTTTTAACTCGGCAATTGGCTCTGTGTTTCTTATTTAACAAGACAGTTACCTCTATACCTTTCTATGATTTTTTTTCCTCTAGGGACTTAAATGAGGTGGGTGTCCTTAGGAGCAAGCCTCTATATTAATGCACCTTCAATTTTCCTTTCCTTATATTTCAGCAAAAGTTTTGGAAAAAGAAATTGATCATGCCTACAAATGTTTACATTCACCACCTTAACTTTTCAGACATGTGTTCTTTGACCTTGAGCCAAGCATGCTCCACAAAATGTTGACCACCTGTGCTCCTTGAATGTGAGGCACTGTCCTGTGGGCCTGGGCCTGACCCTGAATAAGGAGAAAACAAGCAGCAGCGTTCATCACTCTCTGCATCCTGACTGTGGATGTGATGTGACCAGCTGACCCATTATCCTGTTGCCTTGAAGATACCTTCAAACTGTGAGCCAAAGAAACATTTCTTTATGTAGTTTTTTCCAAGTATCTTGTCACAACAAAAAAAAGTAACAAATTCAGCATTTAATTCAACAATAGGATTTATGGAAGAAAAGAAGCAGCTAATAACAAGGTCTTACTTTTAATTAATTGTCTGAAGATACACAAAGCAGGGCATGGTGGTATGCACTGTCATCCCAGTACTAGGGAGGCTGAAGCAAAAGGATCACTATGTAGCTCAAGCTAGTCTTGTCTAAATATATATAAATTTTGAACTCATGCCTAAATCAAACTCTTCTGAAACATTTCCATTCCACATTCTAGAAGTTTAAAAACATGATCTTCCAATGAGTCAGTGCACACAAAATAATAAGCTGATGAGAACTTAAACAAAGACTCAAAGAAAGAAAGCAGTGCTCCATCTCTCCCAGAACACATCCTGGAATCCATCACTCATCCACCATGTATAAAAAGTTTAATCAAAAGCAAGCATTTCTCCCGTGGAAAACAAACATTAACTGGTTTCAGCTCATTCATTCTGAAAATACAGAGCTAAAGTTTTCTCATTCACCCTTTATAGTTGTCAAGTTCTTTCAATAGATTGAAATCAACCAATATAACATTTTTTTATATTTACATTTTATTAAAGTTACAAGAGGAAAAAGAAAAGAGGAGATGTGTAGCTGGAGTTTTCTGGTCCTGTGTGGCCCATGGTCAGGACAAATCTCTCTCACCTGCCAGTCCCGCAGCCCACTTAGACCCAACCAAGTAAACACACAGAGACTTGTATTGCTTATAAACTGTATGGCCATGGCAGGCTTCTTGTTAGCTATTCTTATATCTTAAATTAACCCATTTCTATTAGTCTATAAGTTGCCACGTGGCTCATGGCTTACCGGTACCTTATATCTCACTTATCATGGTGGCGGCTGGCAGGGTCTCTCTCCACCTCAGCCTTCCACTTCTCCTCTCTGTTTGTCCTGCCTATACTTCCTGCCTGGCTACTGGCCAATCAGTGTTTTATTTATTAACCAATCAGAGCAACATATTTAACATATAGAACATCTCACAGCAGAGATGTGTTTAATAACTTTTATAGCTGTTCAGAATAAACAAGTGTGTACAGTCTAATAGATTTCAAAGATTTTACTCAGCACTGTGCAATACTCCTGAATACTGTCAGCGGTGGTTCTTTTGAGGGATGACATGAACTTCAAGGCTAGTATGAGCTTGGCAAGCTTCACCACAGAGCTACATCTCCAGCCCTGGAGGTCCACACTTTAGAAACTTAATTCAGCTACAGTTTTACAAAGCTCTATAAAGGATATTCCTGTTATACTATAATCATATAGGGCACAGGGCTACCTATAAGCTTTAGTTCTATCTATTTAAAAAGACAAAATAAAACTGTAATATGTGCATATGTGATGATTTTTGCTCTTGGAATTGTTTTTATGAGTAAGAGTTACACATAATAAAATGCATACATCATAAGTAAGTGTTCAAATATATTTTAGCAGTCCATACATTTTTATCACCTTCTGAAGCCCCTTCACATCCTTATGTAGCTATCCTCAGGCTCCTGGCCATAGGCAGCCACTGAGCTGCTTTTAGTCAGTATAGATTGTGTCAGTGGTCTAGAATTCCAGACAGTACATGTTGTTTGGGTTCTAGCTACTTTTGCTCAGCACCATTTTTGGTCTTCATCACGCTGCTGTGTGTGTCTGTTATTTGAAGCTTTATCTTGCTGAGCCTGGCTCATTGCAAGGCTGTGCCAATTTATTTATATGCTCACCTGTGGATGGAGATTTGGGGTGTTCTGCTTTAGATATAATTAATAAATCTTATAAGTGTGCAACAGTGTGGCATGTAATTCTGTTTGTGTGTGTGCCTGTGTGTGTGAACACATCTATGTGCAAGTTCATGTACTAATTTGTATAGCAATCTTTCCTACCTAAACATGATCAAGATGTCTATCATTGGGGATTAATTTCTGAATATGGTATGAGGGAAGGGATTGAGAAGTATTTTTCTCTCTCATAAATTATCCAATTCTCATTGTGTGATATTTTGTTTTTGTTCTGACAAATAAAGCTTGCCTGGAGAGAGATCAGAGGACAGAGCTAGCCACTAGGGTTAACCATAGAGGCCAGGCAATGGTGGCTCACACCTTTAATTCTAGGACTTGGAAGGTCCATGCCTTTTATCTCACCATAGTTGGGAGGTGGAGACAGGAACACAAGGCAGGTGGAGACAGGATCTCAGCCCATATTTTAGTCTGAGGATTCACAGAGGTAAGAAGTGTCTAGAGGCTGCTGCTCTGCTTCTCTGATCTTTCAGGTTATTACCCCAATATCTGACTCGTGGTTTTAATTGATAAGACTAATTAGGATCATGCTTCAAATTCTCACCAAATGATTTGTTATTAATCTACCTTTCTTTATGAAACCACTTTGGTATACTAGTTGTCAAATTATGTCTACTCATGTGTGCTATTGGTCTGCCATGGGCCATAGCCACTTTCTACTAGTTACTGTCACCACACATATCAAGGGCTCCAGCTTTCTCTTCTCTTCAATTTTTTGTTGTTTTTTGATGTCTTTTGAATTCCCCAATACATTTTTACTTTTAATTATTTGTGTCTGAGTATGGATGTTTACAAGTGCAGCACCCACAAAGGCCAAGAGAGGGTTCAGAACCCCTGGACTTGGAGTTATAGATGGTTGTGAGTCACCTGATGTGGGTGCTAAGAACCAAACTTGGGTCCTCTACAAGAGCAACAATCACCTTTCCCACTGAGCCACCTCTCAAGCCTCCTTTGTAAACAAGCCTACCAGCATTTATATTAGAGTGATGTCAAATCTTAATACATCAGCAGCTTCTTAAGCTGTGAGTCACAACCCTATAGGGCTCATATAACTCAATGTGGGGGTTACAGAACTTCGGCAACAATGTTTCTAGTACGTCCTGCACAGCTTCGATTCATTGCTCTGAACTTACCTCATACATAGACCCTAATGATTTATTCCCTACAGAAATCAGGAAAATACTTTCCTTTTAGATTTGTTATATTATCTCATTTGGTTTACCATAACCCTCTCCAAAAAAATAAAATAAAATAAAAAATAAGTTATGCTTCTACACAGGCATTCTAGACTCAAGACACTGAAACAAATCCTTGATGTTAACAGCATTCAGGCAAAGACAACATCTCAGTCTTCCCAGCATCTCTTTATGGATCCTCAGAGCCTGAGGATTTGCACAGCCAAGAAGCTGGGGAAGCAGAGGGTTAAAAATCTCAAGCATGAACCCACCCTGTACTCTCCAGCCTTGAACAACAGGTCCAGACGCATTCTTTCAGAAAATCCCTGCAACCTTATTGGGGCAAATACAGAAAATCAATTTTTTACTTTTTGAAAGCAATGTTATATATCTCCCATCAAGCCCGCACTTATATAGACAAGTGGATTCTTTAACTATGGACCCTCCTCCCCACAATGCTCAACCTAGAAAGCTTCTATTTGTTCTAAGCAAGAGTAAGAGGAGACAGAGGAACTAGATGTGGACTAAGAAACTATTCTAAGGCCAGGCAGTGGTGGTGCACGCTTTTAATCCCAGCACTCGGGAGGCAGAGGCAGGCGGATCTTTGTAAGTTCGAGGCCAGCCTGGTCTACAGAGTGAGATCCAGGAAAGGCGCAAAGCTACACAGAGAAACCCTGTCTTGAAAAACCAAAAAGAAAAAAGAAACTATTCTAACAAATTCAAAAGTCAGGTCACAGCTGCAGAGAAAAGTCCATGAATTCCTGTCCAGTGAATTAATGAACGTTTGATCTCATGGATTCTTCCCTCTATACATCCTTACAAGATTTTATTGCTTTCATTTGAGTTCCGTGAGTTGCTTTTTACTCATCTTTTATTCTAAGATGGATATTTCAACTCTTGAGAGAGTACAGAGTAATGAGGAAAGCAACTTTTATTGAATTTCCATGAATCTTATTAATAAGAAAAATCTTGCATGGGAGGAAAAAGCTCCATTAAAGCATAAAATGTTTCCAATGAATGTCTTCAAATTTCATTTGTCGAGGCCTCATGTTTAATTGAACAAATGAGACAAATCTAATCTTAAAAAAAATAAAATTTCAATCAAAATCTTATTTTCAAGGTTAATTTATTTTCAAAAGCCAACATGTCCTTGGTTGTTTTAATTCATCTTTGGGGCAAATAACAGGAAAAGAGAGTTTAAACTGGTATCATATTCCACCAGAAATAGTCTCTGCTCTCAAATCAGTGGGGCCAGTCCCTGTCTCAGAGGGCTCTGTTGTCATGGTTCTTTTGAATAGCTGATGATCTTTTTACGGTCTTCTTATGTACATTTCTACATTTCTAGACCCAATATTATCTCCAAACATGCTTCCAGAAAGATCTTGGGCCATATATCATTCTTATTAATTTCTTGATTAACAACATTCACCCAGAGAATCCATAATAAATATCAAATGCCTTCCATGGCAAGCCTTACAATCTGGTTCTAACATGTTTTCTATCTCCCTACATCGGCAGAGTTAGGGATCACCCATATACAGCATTCCTTCGTGGCATTTTTCAGTTCTGTGACCTTGAGCCTTCCAACAGCATACAAAGTTTGCATGTGCATGAGTGAACAAATGTCTTCCACGCCTTTGTAAATATTCTCTTGTTAACATGATATTTACAAGGACTCTGTGGCTGGGATCTTGGAAAGTCTGATGAATATACATATGCAGTAAGTATCAAAAGGATACCCCCTGCACAATAATTCCTCAAAAAGCCAATTGTTGATAGAAACAGGACGCCCCCTACACCTCCTCTCCCCATACTTTCTAGAAATCAAACCAATCCATTAAGGCTGTTTGTGTGTGGCATAACTATGGAAGACAGAATTGTAACTTGAAATACAAAACAGAATTATGACCCAAACACAATCAACAACTGGAGAAAACATCTGGAGGTAGAAAGAACTGCAGAGAGGGGCTGAAAACCAGGCACTGTAGTAAGAGATAGTGAAGCTTAGATGGGACCAGATGGGAGGGGCATCCTTACCGCTCCCTTCGCGTGAGGACATCTGCAAAATAGTTCTGCCCAACAATTCCACTTTAATTTCATCTCCATTCAAAACCCATTTAAAGTAGCGGCCTGCTCGCTCCAAGCCACGGTGCTAATGAGGTAGCGCCATTAGTACTAAAACTCAGTCTGAAGTAATTACCTCCAGAGGCATTCCAGCTTCTCTGCAGCAGTGTGGGGAGTGACTGAGATGCAGGAGTGCTTCAGAAGGCTTTAACGCAGATAGTTCTGAAAACCCCACACTTGGAAACCGCCATCCCTACCAACAATTATTTCTGTTGGAACCAGTTTCCTAGTTCCCAGAATTGTATTGACACTACTGGAGACTCTGGGGAGATTTTCAGCAAACATCAGTAACCCGCTGTGCTTTCTCGTGCTGCAAAGCCCCTCCCATCTCTGCACCTCCCGTTTTGTCCTTCCTGGTTCTGTCGTTGCTATCTGCTTGTTCTTGCTGTTTATCTGTAAATCCCACTCCCCTCGGAAAAAGAATGAAGTACGGGGAACGAACCTAGTGGGTAAATGTGTGGCAAATGGGAGCACCACCAAAAGAAAGAAAGTGGACTTGATATGTGTGGAAAGCCTGGGACTGAAGTGGCAGAGGATGTTCATTCCCCTGCTCCTTCTCTCAAGAGGGTAACCACTGTAGTGAGGTCTGTGGGGCTTCTGGGGCAGAAATCCTGTGAGGACCAGAGCAAGTAGTTCCTGCTAATTGCTCCAACATATGTATCAACTGGGCTTGGGGTACCTTGGGGTGTCTTGGGATGTCAGCCATGTGTGTACCTCACCGCAACCCTGAAGACCCTCTGTAAGCTCCTTCCTTCCTCTGCTCTTGCCTGGGCTAAATTCTGTTTCCCAAAGAAGTCCCTGGGGACCCAGGCATCGAGGGGCTCTGAGGGATGCTGCCTCCTTCAAGAGCAGGGTTTGCTTAGCCACTGTGATGTCATTTGTTAGTAATTCCTTCCCTTGTTGCCCCCATACAAGTCTGTTCTGCAGCCGAGCAGCCTAGACTCTCGAATGGTGTTTCAAAGCTATTGCTGCCCTTAACGCTTGTTGAAAATGCCTTCCTGGTCACAAATTTCCACCAGCCCTTGCCTCCTCCCCCCAATCATAACCCAGTCCCTCAGCCACTGATACCAACAAATCCTGTGATTTTAGCACCCAAGGAAGGGGGGACCTAAGCCCCTGACCTCGCTTTCTCTGGACTGGTCCCTGAGTAAGGCCCTGAACCCTCTCATCCTCTGGACTGGTTCCTGCATTTTGTGGTTCTCTCCTCCTTTGCTGGCCTTGTTCTTCAGATGAGCTTGAAATGTTTTCTCCTCAGTGCTTCCTCCCCACAAAATCCCATCTCCCTAAAAAGTCTTCCTTTCCCACCATCTTCTCCCTTTCCATTATCTA